>NW_007249323.1:48152-68703 GCF_000164805.1 Carlito syrichta | reverse complement strand
TCAGGCTGAGGCGGAAGGATCGCCGGAGCCCAGCGGGTCGAGGCTGCGGTGGCCAGGAGCGGCCGCTGCACTCCAGTCTGGGCGACGGAGTGAGACTCCAACTCAAAAAGAAAAAAAAAGACAGTCATCAACTTGATTTTGAAGTCAGGAAGACTGGCCTGAAATAATGCAAGAAGAAACCAACAAAGATCTTGTGTATAAGGAAGCAAACTGCAAGTAAATGCAAGAGACAGGTCAGAGCCTGGCAGGCCGGCAGGCCAGAGTGTTAGTTTGTGTGTTGTTATGTTCTTGTGTTCTCTCTCTCTCTCTCTCTCTCTCTCTCTCTCAACTGGAAGGACAAAAGAAGCCGAGACACTTCAACCATACATATGGAACCCAGAGCTTTCTGATAGTGTCTGCTTGCATGTCCCCAAGTTTTAAGATTTTCTGGAACACTAAAGCCCCTTGAAACATTTGCCATGTGTTTGCCGGGGCACTTCACCGGACTCAGCCTGCTGCCTTTCCTGGCCAAAGTGTGCAGGGCCGCACGGCAGAGCAGGGTGTGCCAATGCAGCCTGTCGTTCGGATCAAGACCACAAATTATAAACAGTTTCAGTAAATTGACTCGAGTGCCTTTGTTCCTCAGACATACATCTTCCTACCGCTTACAAAGGCAGGCAGCAGAACCTAACCACCAACGCAGCTACAGCCAGGACTGGGAAAGGAAGTTATTGAAGCCTGGATTTCCTGCTTTTGCTTGTAGCCAAGAACTATGAAGCTTGTAGTGGTTTCAGGAACTGACTCATCTCATGATTCATGGATAAGACACCGCTTTTAATATGTTTCTGACCCTAAGACTTGGGAACTTCAAAACCAGTCTGAATATATGCTTCACTCTTATTTGCAAACGAATATTCACAGCAAAATAAACAGGAGGACAACTGTCACTGAAACAATGAGAAGATGGTGCCAGCAGCAGGGAGAGTGGAATGTGGACATCACATGGGAAGCCGTCATCAATGCTTCAGCCACAGGCTGCAACTTCACAGCGTCCAAACTTCCCCAAAGTGGATGACAGGTGGGATAAGGTTTATTTTTAGATGTCATTCCCCTAGAAGTAAAAATAGATTTAGCACAGCAATATTTTAATTCAGGACCATCTGGGGTTGTGACTCTAAATACCCAAGATGTACAGAAGCATGTAGCTGGAGATTTAACTGTTCCAGTTGCAAACCAGGGGGAGTTCAGCGTGAGCTGACCAGTGAGTAATGGGTAATAAAGGACTCGTGTTGGAACTCATTCTCTTAAATCATCCTCTGCTGGAAGACTGCAATTCTGTATTCCCACCCATCCTCTCGGACTGGACTTCTCTCTCCCCCACTGTGCACACATGCACACACACACATGTACACAGGAGCACACGCGTGCACACACACAGTCCAGTACTTGAGAGCAAAGCTCTCTAAAAGTATTCAGTGTCCAGAACTGACACCTCTGGCTGCTCCCCAGGACGTTCCCATGGATGTTCTGATCACAAAGTCCCCACTAGGGAAAAGTTTTCAAGCCTCCCTCACCCACAGATCCTTGGGTTCTCCCCACCCTGCAACATAGGACATTAAGCCCAGGACCAGTTTCAGGGGTGGTTTTCAAAAGCGCTTATGGGTTTCAACACCAGCCCAGTCGCACAGAGGGAAAGGGGAGAAAGAAACACAAAAACGCAGGCTGTTCAGGGGAGGGGGTGGAGGAAGCAGTGCGAACAGTCGACCAGGCAAGGCCAAAGTGCAGGGGCTGGCTGGCAGGCGCTGCGCGGCTGGGCTCCTCCAGCAGATTTACTGACATGACGTCAGTGGCTCCAGTCCAGCTTTTTCTTTGGTAGCTTTTACCACTTGCCTCCTGAAGCCTCCACTCTGTTAGGGAGCCTCAGGACCATAATGAAAATTCCCTTTGTGAAACTGAGTTTACCTCGGGGCACAGAGGCCAGCCTTGTGAATTACAGGGTTCTTCCTCCTGCTCTAGTGCCCATGAAGGAAAGGGGAGGGCCGAAGCCCCTACAATACTGTACTTTCCTTAATACAGAGGGACCATTAAATGAAGCTTGCTGCTTAAAAAAAAAAAACCAAGGTGGGGGCAGGAGTATTAAATGTATCCAAAATTTTATAGGCCAGGATGCTGGTTAATTTCTCAGTGGTGTTGGGAACCATGATAATTTCAGGACTATTCACTCATGCTGTTGTGAGGCTGTGTTGGCTGCACTGTGAACGCATACGGCTTTGTTTCGCCAACAAAACAAACAAAAAAAGTATTAGTGAAGCTGAAACTCTAGGCCTGAATGGAACCTCTGAAGAAAACATTAAAACATGTCTTTAAAATGAGCCCCTTTATTTGGCCTAAGTGCATATTCTGTGATGTACCAACACGGACATAAAACCAATTTCCAAGAAGCAAAGACAGGAATTACTAAAAATAAGTTTAATAGCAGACTTGTTGAACAAAAAACACTCATCTTAGACTTACAGGCTTACTACCATATTCCCACAGCAGCAAAACAATACCTATGCTCCTACCAGATCACCAATGCATAAATCTGCCTAAAACTACAAATTTTCAACTTTTTTTAGCTCATAAAAATAATGGATTAGTGATAAATTCTTTAAATGACTGGGACATTAAATATATTCTAATTTAAACACTTTGGAGGATAGATAAATATAAAATATAAAGTTTAAACCAGTATTCACTGAAACAGATGTGCGTCAATGGCCCCCCAGTATCATCAAAATATAGCTTGCAGCCTGCAATCCTCTCTCTTCCACCTACCAAAATGCTGAGATTACAGGCATGAATTCTCACATCCTGCTTATGTCTACAAGGAGCAGAACAAACTATCCCATAGACATGAATGAAGGCAATGACTAAAGTCTTCTGCAAAGCCTAAATTAACATGAGCTTTGACCTTCGGCAGACTATAAACTGTCCATGGGTAACATTTAAGTTTGATCTTTTTCTTAGGGGAGGAAAGGATGGATAAGCACAAGCATGGAAGTGGCAAGTCAGAGTCAAAGGGGACAGGCAGGAGGCAAGTGTGCTCCACCACGATCAAAGAGCTGACATGGTAGGTGGGATCCATTCCCACAGGTGAACAGGGGATTATCCAACAGAAGGAGCAGGAGGGGAACAGAAGCAGAGAAACTAGCACACACACTGTAGCCTCAAAATACCTGTTTCCCGCTAAACAGAACCAAAACTCTGCAGAAATAGGTCATTCTAACTCCCAGAATACTCAAGAGATTGGATGGCAAAGAAGCTGTCAAAAAGACTATTAGGATCACATCAAAAGGACACAAGAGCCAAAGAAAGAAACTTCTATTGCCCAAAGATGGAACAATTGAAGTGAAGCATGAATAAGAGGAGAAACATCAATGGATTCAAATGTAGCCAATAATTTAAAATTCATGTGCATATGATAAGCAAACAAAAACAAGTGGGTGCAGTAGCTCATACCAGTAATGCCAGCACTTTGGGAGGCAGAGGTGAGAGAACTGCCTGAGTCCAGGGGTTCCACTAGCCTAGGCAACTTGGCAAGACCTCGTCGCTACAATAAATCAAAAAATTAGCCGGGCATGGTGGCGCATGTCTGTAGTTTTGGCTACGTGGAAGGCTGAGGTGGAAGGATTGCCTAGGCCCAGCAAGTCAAGGCAGCTGTAGTCATGAGCATGCCACCGCACTCCAGCCTGGGTGACAGTAAGATTCCAACTAAAAAAATCAAAATTATCTTTCCTGTACAAACTATATCTTAGGTTCACCAAACAGCATATGAGAGAATGCTTCTCTCTATAAAAGAAGGAATGAGAGAACTAGAATATCACCTGTATGCAAAGCCACATGAAATAGTCAAGTATCACAAACCAATGGAGCTAACATCACAAGAGAGACAACTAGCTGGGCATGGTGGCTCACTCTGTAATCCCAGCACTTTGGCAGGCGGAGGCAAGAGGATTGCCTGAGCCCAGGGGTTCGAGACCAGCCTGTGCAGCATGACAAGACCTCGTCTCTACAGTAAATCAAAAAATTAGCTGGGAATGGTGGTGTGCGCCTGTGGTTCCAATTACTTGGAAGGCTGAGGTGAAAGGATCAATTACAAGAAAGGAAGAGGGGGGAGGAGAAGGATGTTTAGATTTAAAAGTTTTAAGAAGCATAGTGATCAAATATAACCTATTGATCTTGCTTGAACCCTGATTTGGACAAACCAACTATGAGAAAACATTTGTGGGACAATCAAGGAAATCTGATCAGTGAGTAGATAATTGATATTAAGAAATTATTAAAGTGTTGGTGTGATCGTAATATTATAATAGGCATTTTTAGTCATATTTTTTAAATGCATACTGAAAAATTTACAGATGAAGTGGTATTACACCTAGGACTTCTTAAAAAATAATCTGATGAGCCGGGTTCAGTGGCTCAGCCTGTAATCCCAACATTTTGGGAGGCTGTGGTGAGTGAATTGCCTGAGCCCACGGGTTCGAGACCTGCCTGGGCAACTTGGCAAGACCTCATCTCTACAATAAATCAAAAATTAGCCAGGCGTGGTAGCACGCGCCTATAGTTCCAGCTACTTGGAAGGCTGAGGCAGAAGGATCACCGGAGCCCAGCAGGTCGAGGCTGCGGTGGCCAGGAGTGTGCCACTGCACTCCAGTCTGGGCGACGGGGTAAGACTCCAGCTCAAAAAAAAAAAAATAATCAAAAATAATCTGATGGAAGAGGAGCCAGGAGTTTAGAAGACACTAGAACAGCCATGAGGTGATGACTGCTGCTGAGTGATGATGGGGGTTAATTGCCCTCTACTGTACTTAATTTTCCCATAACAAAAACATTGACAATCTAAAATAAAAATAAGATCTGTTCCTGATCCCCTCCTTCAGACAGAAAGATGCTAATACAAGAGGTGTTTGTCCCTCTAATTTAGCTACTGGCCCATCACATAAATGCCATCAGCAGCTAACATTTATGAGACACTTTCTCTGACAGACATGGTGCTCTCCCTCATTTACTCACACTAAAACCCATAAAGAAGGCACCATCATGTCCATTTCACAGGTAAGCAAACTGGGGCTCAGCAAGATTAAAGAGATTGCCCGAGGTCATACAGATAAGTCAAGTGGAGGAAATATGTGCAATTCCACAAGTTCATAAGCATAATGAGAATCAGAATGAGTTATGCCTTTCCAAAATAGTAACAACTCTGAAGAGCGCTGGGAACTCCACAAGCCAAAAGATTCAGTCCGCCGTTAAAGGGAGCAGAAGTGGTGCTTTTCTGATGACCATTTTTGGTGAAACCTAGGGAACAAGGGGAGAGTCTCTGAGATCTCAAAGAGATAAGAGCTGAGGAGGGAGGCTGAACAGTGGAGGGGGAAGGGGCATGGGTAGGAAGAAGGGGAACAAAAGAAAATATAAAAGCACAAGAGAAAGACTACAGAGCAGGAAATTCAGCAAGAAGGGAAACTGGGGGAAAGCTTGAAACTAAACCCAAAGGCGGAAGATGAAAAGCAAATAAATGAGCTCCTGTCAGACTGGTCCATTTTACTGAGACAAAAGTCTCAAGATCTTGGACTGAGAATGGGAGGGTGGAGGAGGCAGGAGACTTCTGAGTGGGCTGGGAAGCCTCCAGAGAGACTTGCTGTGGACCACTCACTGAAACTCACACCCAGAGAACTTCAATTGTTTCTATTTTGCAGACAAGGAAACCTAGCCCCAGAGAGTAAATAACTTACTCAAGACCACACAGCCAATAAAGACCTGACCTCAAGGCCCCACTTTTAGGCTTATCTTGCTGAATACCTCAAGCACTAGTGAGACTAACAAGGGGCAAACGAGTACTTGGGGAAAAGGGGGAAAACAAGAAGTGCTCAAGGCCCAGAAACTGGCAAGTAGGAACTACAAGCCTTATAGCCCAGAATCACCAGAACAGGGAGGGAGGAGAGGCATGACACAACCTACTCCTCCCCACCAAAAACCAACCAAGGTGTCAAAGATGGATATCAACCCTATCAGCAACCCCATTTCAAAGCCCCAGCGTCAGAGGTCTGATTATGAAGGGCTCCGAGCAAGCAGTTAACTCTGGTGCCCACTGCCCCCCACAGCTCATCACATCATGAGCTAAGACACCTCACCTGGGTGAGCAGGAGAGAAATTTACCCTATTTCACAGGTTCCCAAGCACCCCCATCATCAAGGAGTAAAGTCAAGGTCATCTGCCTAAACCCTATCCCCAGCATGAGGCCATGTCCAGATCCAGGCCTTGGGTGGTGGACGGGGCTTATTCTGACTGACTGCCAACAAAGCACATTCCAAAGCAAAACCAGATAAACTGGCAGATCTGGTTCCAAGCTTCTAAACCACATCAGCCCCCCCCACCCCCATCCCACCCCCACCCCTCACCCCCCACCATCTGCAGAGCAGTTTATATCAGCCCAACCCCCAGCAGCAGTCCTGCCCTCTCACTTTCAGTAAGTAGCTAGTAGCCATGGGGGTGAGGGGTACTGGTCCCCACAGTCCTAGAGGGCTGAAACCACATGGAAGAGGTGAATTTTGCCCTTTCTCAATAAGAAAGCCTACTGGAGGCTTGACGGGATCACACCCAACACTTTAGGACCTCAGCCACATGCTTAAAGATAGAATAAAATGGGCCACAACAAAGACTAAACCAAGTACTGTGTCTCCCTTTTTCTGAGCAAATACACTAAGTGAGAGGCTTACCTTCATTTCAGTGCTACAATCTTAATTTCATTCAAATGCCACAAATGATAGGTGACTTCATGTGCAGTCCTCTGTCAACCTGACAGAGGTAGAGTCACAGAGATCCAGGAATTGGTCAAATTTGGCCGTGTGACCTCGGGCAGGTCACTAAACCTCTCTAAGCTTCACCTTCCTCAACTGCAATTGGAACCATCAAGTCTAAATGCAGTAATGCTAAAGAATGGGCTTAGGAACCTGGCCTGTTTGCCTCACTCACAGAAACCCAAGAATTAACACAACTAAAAGAGCCAGGGAGTGAGCTTGGCAGTATGGCTCCTTCTCCACAAAACCTAGCTTTGACAGAGGAGCTCCAGGGTTGTGGATGGGATGATAAGATAACACAGTTCTCCAGGACCTTTCTGCCTAAAGGCTCCCAGACGCACACACGTTTTATCCCTTCAATCTAAAGCACAGCACAAGAGCAGGCTAGAGGGACAGAGGCAGTCCAACATCATCTTCCCAGAAGGGAAACCAGGTGACTTACCCAAGGTCACAGGGAGAGCCCCAGTAGAGGCTCCCCAGCCAGGCCTTCTTCCACACCAGCTGGAAGTGAATGACCAAGCTCCCAGCACCTGCAGGGCCCTCAAATACCTGCTCCCAGTGAACCGCCCCAACCAGTAAACAGTTCTTTCATGGCGCTCTCAACGGCAAAGTCTAGACACCATGGTTCCGACCACATCTGAAAAACACTCCTGGACCCAGCATCCCTGCCTATGGCACAGAATGAAATCACTACGTCGGTGGTGTCAAAAGAACCACCAGGACTTGAGCAGTGCCGTTACGATTACTTTTGGATTTAGACAAAGTACCAAAAGTACTGAAAGTTTTTTTGAATTTTTAAAAATTTCACCCAGTTGTCTCTGCCTTACCCATCTAGGTACATTGTGGGACATCATTACATAGTCTCCCAAAAAACAGCAGTGAGTCAGTTTTGACACCTAAAAATGTCAAGACCACAGGTTCTAAATCTGAATTCCTCAAATTTCATACAGCATGGACCTTTCAGAATCCCACTGGGAAAAACTGCTTTCTAAATTAAACTTTGTTGGTGAAAAGGAAATGAACCAATGCTGAATCACTCTTATGAATGATGAGAAACTTTAAAAAAAAAAAAAGCTTATGAATCGATCTACAGAACAGCACATGGTTTGGTTTGAAACAATCTGGTTGAAACAGCACAGGCATGTAGGAAAAGCTTTTTCTGAAAACTCTCTATCATAGTTCTGGTCTCAGAAATGGTCTAGAATGATTTTTCAAGAATAATCTTGTCATGAGTTCGATACCAGGACACCATAAAGGCCATCAGCCTGGATTTCTCTCCATTCTGCTTAGAAGGAGGCTGCCAGTTTCCTCAAGTTTCCTGTGAGTAGAATGGCCATATGATTTATCATCCACACTGAGACGTTCTGAGAGTAAAAGAGGGTGCTTTAAGGGTGATTCCAAGGCAGGAAGCACAGACCAGGACTACACCAGGCAAACAAGAACACAGTCACAAGGAACAATAAAAGACAACCCTTTAGAAAATCCAAATGGACAAAACTGCCACAAACAGTTATTACCAGGAAGGCAGTCAGGATCTGGTGGGTGGACACAGGAACAAGGAGAACCAAGATAAAATTAAGAAAAACTGGGTAGAGTAGAAACTGAAACTCAAGGTATACATTAACCTGACTCCGGGCTTGCTTTTCTCCCATCTTAAGTCAACTTACAAATCAGATTCAATGACCGATGTGCAGGCTCATGTGCCTTCCAGGTGTCTTATGATCTTCTCCTTTATGCTTTACGATTTAGTTCTGGACCGTTTAAAGCGTCAGCTATAAGGATGGCTAACACGGTAAACACTTATCATTGGAAGTGAGTTATTTCACATTATTGAAACTTAGTCTTTCCGAAGTAAAAAGCCTCCATTTTATATCCTTCTAATGGATACTTTGAAGGTAAGTATAAGTTTTTTTCCTGGCTCCTCACTAAAACCAATAAACTAGTAGAAACGTGAACTCTCCTCATTAGGTCTGAATTATCCATCTTAATCACTCGATCACCCGAAAAAAAGGACACTCAGAGCACTGGGGATACTGTAGTGGGAAGATGCTGTTCAGTGATAACTAGATCCAGTGTTTTATTTTTTATGAGACACAATTCACATACCATAAAATTCCCCCCTCTTAAAATATGTAATTCAGTACTTCTAGCAGACTCTGGGTTATGAATCAGTGTTTTCAAATCTTTCTCCCCTCAGCTGTCCATCTGCCTGCCTCTGACAGCCTCTCTCCCCAACCAGACAACTCTCCTCCCTCAACAATTCTTAAATTTAATGTTTTAATTTAAAGACTAGGAAACCAGATTAACACACACTGCTTAAGAGACAACAGGAAGAACTGCCAATAAAATGCAGGTGGTCCCTGGCCCAGGCACACACAAAACAATCTTAACTGCCCAGACCAGTCCCTGGGAGTGGCTCAGATCTAAAAACACAGGGACACTGACACACCCTGAAGTGTAGATGGGAATCTGAGCACAGCAAGGCTGACTTAGGGCAGCTGACTTTGAAAACACAAGTTTCTTTTTTTTTTCGAGTTGAAGTCTCACTCTGTAGAAGTGGCACACTCATGGCTACTGCAGCCTCAACCTGCTGCTGGGCTCAGGCAATCCTTCCGCCTCAGCCTTCCAGGAAGCTGTAACTATAGGCGTGGACCACCACGTTCAGCTAATTTTTCTTGGTTTGCTGTAGAGATGAGGTCTCACCAAGTTGCCCAGGTTGGTCTCGAACCCCTGGGCTCAAATGACCCTCTCGCCTCTGCCTCCCAAAGTGCTGGGATTACAGGTGTGAGGTACCATGCCCAGGCAAAACACAAGTTTCTAATCACCAGCTTCCAGAAAGGATGCAGATCATCTACCCAGGAAGTACATGAAGTGAGACACTGAACTTGGTGAATAAACATCCTCTTAAATATGTGAAAGAAAAGAGCTACCATTCATTCACACATGCATGTGAATTATTATTTGAATGACATTTAAGGCCCAGAGAAGGGGAGCCTCATGAGAGGGACAAAAGGATTCAACTTTGGAGCTTGGAGCACTAAGAGGAACAGGATGGCTCAGTATTGAACAGTGGCTGCCCCTGCAGCTCCAGCCTATCAAGTTAGCACGTATCTAATCTAAACTTTACTCCAGCTCCTCCAAGTAGATAACATCACCCCCATTTTCCAGACGAGGAAGCTAAGAGCACAAAAAAAGCTCCACTGTCTGCTTTAAGTAGGTATTAAGAGGAACAAGGAGGGCAGACGGGAGAACTTACCTCGCTGCACCTGAAGCCTCGTACTAGGGACTCCAGTGTAATCACTCAATGGTTTTGTTGGCAGGCCCAAGACCCTGAACATTGTTTCTCTGTGAAAGATGAGTTCCACTCAAGTTCTTAGAGAAGAACTTCTAGAACCCAACCTCAAGGTTAAGAGTGTGGTTTTCAAGCAGGAACCTTCTTTAAGACAGATGAAGTCACACCATGCTGCCCACTTTCTAAAGCATTTTCACTTAATTCATACTGCCATTCCTTGCCAAATGAATAAGAAAAGTGTGGTTCAAAGCCACGAATAGTCACAAGGTCTTTATGGGACTGCCTCAGCCTCTCCTGGATTTCAATCCATTTGCCTTAGATGAGGAGTCCAGCTCTTCTAAGAAAACACCTCAACTGTGGGTGTTCCTCAAGTCACTGTCCAGGCTGATTTGATAGAAAATCCTTGAAGATATGCTCTGCAAGATAATATCTGAAGTTGTTCTTTATTGATCACTTACTGTACTGTGTCCCATAGACAGTGGGTGCTCTATTGAAAATTATAGATGAAGCCAGGTATGGTAGCATGTGTCTGTAGTTCTGGCTACTTGGAAGGCTGAGGGAGAAGAATCACTGAGTCCAGAAGGTCAGTGCTGGGGTGGCCATGAGTGTGCCACTGCATTCCAGCCTGAGTGACAGAGTAAGACACCAACTCAAAAAAAAAAAAAGTTATAGATGCGTTTCACAGCCCAGGCAACTTGACAAGACCTCGTCTCTACAATAAAAATAAAAAAATTAGCCATCTGTGGTAGTGGTACCAGTAGTTCCAGCTACTTGGAAGGTTGAGGCCAAAGGATCGGTGGAGCCCAGCAGGTCAATGCTAGGGTGGCCATGAGCATGCCACTGTACTCCAGCCTGGGCAACAAAGTGAGACACTGACTAAAAAAGTTATAGATGCAGACATTGAGGCTCTGAGACTCACAGAAAGGAAGTAGACAAGTAGTTAAGCCAAGATTGGTCCAAGGTGTGTTCAACTCCAAACTATGTTTTAAAATTCACATTATCCTGCCTCATTTTTCCAAACCAAAATCAGGAAACAGTTCACTCCTCATGGCAATCAGCTCCTTCTCCCTTTTGTTCTTTTCAATTAACTGCTCATAGCCAAGTTTCAAATCTGTACTAGCCCATTACTGGCAACAAACCATCTTTATCGACATAAGAGGGTTTGGTTCATTACTCAAGATAATATTTCACAGGGTTTTGTTTTTTTGAAGCGGGGTCTCACTCTGTCACCCAAGCTGGAGTGCAGTGGCACCACCATTCACTGCAGCCTCAACCACCCAGGCTCAAGTGATCCTCCCACCTCAGCCTCCTGAGTGGCTGGGACTACAGGCGTGCTACCACACCCAGCTAACTTTTTTGGGGGTAGAGACAAAGTCTCGCTGTGCTGCCTAGGCTGTTTCTTGAATGCCTGGGCTCAAGAGATCCTCCTACCTTAGCCTCCCAAAGTGCTGGAACTACAGGCATAAGCCATCACATCTGGCTGGTTTCTTTTTAATAACACAGCCCCAAATATAGCACCTAGGAAAAAAATCTCCTCGTCCTTCAAAGTCCAACCCCAAGATCACTTCCTCTGCAAAGCTTTCCCCAGTCCCTACCACTGGGCAACATGGCTCTGTGGATAGATCACAAGCACTTACCCCATTGAGTCCCACCTCTTTATTCTCATTTTACATAAGGAAATCCATGCTTCTAAAAAATACAAACATGTAAAAAATTCCACTCCCTCAAGGCAATCATTGTCGATTATGTATAATCTCCCAGATCCTTTTGGCTAGAGATGCAAATATGTTGTTTCAACATTTCACCAACTCTAAGACACCACTGACTAAGAAAGATGCAGCCTGGTTTTATTTCAAAGACATACTATTGCAAAACAAATGATGCCAGAATGCTTCCTTCTCACTTAGAAATAGTATTTTATACATATTGAAATTTTTTACCATATGTCAGTCCTCTACATAAATAAAAAGGAAAATACAAGCTAAATAAACTGGGTAAGAAAAACCTAAAATGACTTCTCAGAGTGATCGGTGTCCATGCTTGTCCATGCAGAATCAGCCTCTGTGACAAGAGCATCCTTGGAAGGAATGTTCACCCCTGACCTGAGATTTTCTTCCTCTCCATGGCACTCATTCTACAGGCTTTGATGAGTATATGCTACATCAAGGGTCATGACCACACCTGGCCAGCCACATCTCAATTTTTAAGATGCTCAATGATGTGAAAAATGTACACCTTGGAATTCATGAAATATGATATACACAGCTTTCCCACAGCTTTCCTACCTCTTTACGTGCTGTTTCCCTTGCTAAAGTGTAAACTTAGCAGTGCAGAGGAATTTAACTAATCGCTGTTCATTGCCCACCTTTTTTTAATCCCCAGATCCCTAGTACACAGTAGCACCTGTAAGTGTTTAAATGTTCAGTGGCCAGCAGCAGCTCTATGAAACCCAGGGGCAAGATGAAGGGAAGAGACAAGAGAGGAAAGAAGGAAAAGTACGGTGGCTCATCCACAGGTTGGTCTCTAGCATGAGAATCAGAATCACCCTCCTATCCTCTCATTCTCCAATGTCAAGGGATACCACCTGAGGAGCTCCAGGGGCATTCCCACCACTCAAAAGGCAAAACCTGTGCAAGCAGTCAGACCAGAACTCAGTCCTCAAAGGCCTCGCCAGTAGGCCTGACACACACCTCTACGATCACATCTGGAAACAACTGCTCCACTCCCGAGAGGTGAGTAACAGATGAATGCAGAGCACGGGGAAGGTGGTTCTGGTTCATTTTATTGCTTCCCCTGCACAAGCCTGCACAGAAGGGTGAGACCGTATGTTTGTGCAGGCTTGTTTTTAAAACTGGCCAAGAACATCTTAGTGATTTCCATAAAGATTTAGTCCAGGTTCCTAGGAGCGCTACCTCACAAATATTGGGGAAGAAAAATCACATTCAGAGTTAGAAAAAGTGGCCACATTCAATCTGATTCTATCTGAGGCTAAAGATTAGAATATCCAGAACAATGGTTCCCAATCAGGAGCCGGTGCTATTATGGGGCCTTTTTGGAACACAGAAACACTGCCTGGACCCCAACCTTCCTGAATCTCCACAGGAGGTGCCCAGGCTGGGAAAGCCCTATGGAGGCTGCCATGCCCACACTAAGCTGAGAAACACATATGTATCAGAGGCTCTCTGGGGCAGGAGAAGAGGCTGAACTGGTTAGAGTCAGAACCACCCTAAATTAGTCATGTAACTAGATCCTGGTACCCTGAACTACAAACCCAAAAGGCAAAATATGAGGTAAGATGCAGGACCTGGAAAAGTAAACAAAAACAAGCAGATGGGGTGCTGGGAGAGGGGAAGTCAGCCTTGCCCTAGCTTCTCCCGTGCCCACCACATAACAGGGACACAAGTATCCGCTGTGTGAGGTTCATGTGGGTGGTAAGCACATGGTCAGTCACACCACCAAACTTCCATGGAGCCACCACCTCCATGCAGAAACCCTATTATGCCCCCAGCTCAAGAAAGGGCTCCCCTGCCAATTCATCAGTATGAGCAATTTTAGCTTTGCTTCTCACTGGACACCTGAGCACTGTTATAGAAGCAATGCCCACTTTCCCAATTCCTAGTCATGAAGGAAGCTGCTTCTTGCCCCCAAATCAGAGGGCGTGTCCCTGATTTCAAGTTATAGAGATGGTAATCGTGTTTTCCATTTTATGCTTCGGGTAAAATTTAAAGGTGGAAGGAGATGAGGGAGGTATACTGAACACACAACAAAGTCAGAAACATTTTGCTGAGCACGGTGGCTCATGCCTGTAATCCCAGCATTTTAGGATGGGGAGGTGAGAGGTTTAATTTACCTGAGCCCAGGGGTTCAAGACCGGCCTGGACAACTTAGTGAGACCTCATCTCTACAACAAATCAAAAAATTAGCCAGGTGTTGTGGCACGTGCCTGTGGTTCCAGTTATTGGGAAGGCTGATGTGGAAGGATCATGAGCCATGAGCATGCCACCACACCCAGCCTGGACAAAAGAACAAAAACAAAAAACTAGAAACATTTCATCAAAATAAGAAAGAGTATCAGCCTTATGGCTTCAATATTTAAAACAAAAGCAAACTTTGAATTAAGATAATTTCCTGGCTCTGCCAATATGAAACGCCATTAAGTGTTTGTTTTCTGTTTTTCTCTCAATGACAATACTTGATGCAATCTTCTAAGTGCCCTGAATTTCAAGATGGGGCTGCAGTTCCTTCAGCTAGTGGGGCTCTTTCTAACTCTAACCACCATTGTCTCCCAAAGGCTTTGAGATGAAAAGGCAGCCAAGGAAGAAAGGACGGGAAGAGATTCCACCAAAGGAAGCATCCCCTCACAATGGTTTCAGAATCAGTTAGCCCCCAAGATCCCCCCAGCCCCAGTAATGGGTGATCTGAAAATGAAGCATATCAAAATGCTATTGATAAGCTAAATTACCTGACAGCTTATCTGAGGCCCACATCCGCCATATGGTGCCCCAAGTTCTGCCTCCTGTTGCTGCCACAACAATAGGCACGCCTACCCAGAAAGCACCACCGGACAGAAACCCAGCAGCGGCGGCATGTGGGGCAGCTACTGTGTTTACATTTTATTTTGTGCCATTAGCTCTGTGTCTTCCCCCATCCCAGTAGGGATTCGAAACACACACACATTTCACGTCACAAATCCTCGTTACCTGCAGAATGCATGTGTGCACACTGCGTGTGTGCATTGGGGTTGGGGGACAGATCAGGTGAACAGACAGAAAACCAGATGTCAACTTCAGAAACGGAGCTGCCTGGTGGGGGAGGGCGAGCCAGGCTGGCTCCCAGCAAGAGCCGCCAGTAGACAATGCGCTTTTCTCAACACACTTGGGCGGGCAGGCGGGCCTTGGGGAGTGGCTATTTAAAACACTTGGCTCCTTTTACTTCACCACCATGGAAGTGAATTCGGTTCTTAAGTGCCAGAGCAAATGAAGTCATTCGGTTTCCGCGGGCTCTCTGCATTTCAGCAGAAGGAGTCAGACTGGAGGGAAGTCGGAAGGCCCATCTAAGTTGTTTTCCCTTACAATTAAAACTGATTCCCAGAGGATTCAGCCCTTGAGCTTCATTGACCTCCCCCCACCCTCTGAAAAGTCATTAAGGTCACAGAAAAATTAAAGGACATCGGACACTGGAAGGAACGCCGACAAAGATGACTCCCTTCACAAAATGCCATCAAGTCACCATGTAAGAGGAACAGATAGAGCAGTTACCTTCTAAGGGCACGTTGGTACAAAAGATTCATAGTGATTTTCTTCAAATACATGCATAAGAATTCTGCATTTCTTTCTCCTCTCTTAAAAGACTTTCCTATCCTTGCAGATGGCAATAAAACAATCATTCATTTAGTTTCCTATTTATTAGAGAAAAGACACTAGTTTTCAGAGAACTCAGCAGTGTGCAGTATCAGATTAGATAAAAATGAACAAGATGCAGGTCTGGCTACAAAGCAAAGCTAAAAAAAAAAAAAAAAAGGCAAACAATCTCTTTCTTCATACTCAGATCTACTGAACTATTACCGAAAGACACTCATTTTATTCCTCCCAATTTACCCATACCTAGGCAGGTGACATTGTTGGATGAACTTTTCAAATTTTTTTCAACACCCTCAGTTTAAAAAAAAAATCACCTTTCAAGTTAAATTGAGATTGCACTTGAACACCATCCAATGGCAGAACTGAACTGAATTATGATAATTAGAAAGCTGTGCCTATAAAAAAAGAAAAAGCAGCAAAGTTGATGCATTTTTTTAAAAAGTTCATGCCAGAGAATATAAGTTCAATATGTTCTCACATAATTAACATTTCCCACCATTAGCAGCAGTTTTTCAGTTTATATCTCAGTAAAAACAACAGTACTCTTCATTGCTGTATATTCCCAGTCAATGGTGTTTCAGTCACTTGACACATACATCTAAGCCTGTCAGATGCCGAAAAGCAACCAGAATTTTCCACTAGAGATGATGGATGGTTAACTTGTTCATCAATAAGTTGACTTTTTCTTTTAAACCCATTTTCCAGGTCCCAGTCCCTTCAAATTAAAACTGCTAGTGAAATCCTAGGACAGAGTCTTAAAAACTAATGTGAATCATGAAAAAGGGCAGAAAGTGTTGCATTAGGATAGTTGATACTGGTTTTAAACAACAGGGATTGAGAAGGGCCGGCAACAGAGCCTTTTCTTGGCTGGCATAAAAGTGGGGGGGGGGACGACACGACACGACACAACCTCTTTAGCCTGCCTGGCTGGTCCCCTGCCCCATACCATCATTATTATCCAATCAGAAAGGAGACCAGTGGGTTTCACAGCCAGGACTCCCAAACTATAGAAACTTTTTTTTCTTTTTTCTTTCTTTTATTTTTATTTTATTTTTTTTTAAATCCTCCCAACTACACAAAAAACAGAACTTTAGAGATGAGAATAACCCACTTTATTAAAAAAAAAAAAAAACTCCTGAAAAACCCACCCAACAGGGTATCCCACTTGCTTTGACTAATATGTATTTCAAAATTATCTCATTTTCTGCATCACTACAAAGCCTGAATGTATCTGAAGAAATGGTCGAATTTCAACCCCAAGTTCCAATATAAAACAGTGTCAAGGAAGCTTATAATACGGATCTTACAGACTGAGGACTCTCAATAGTTCACAGTTTTGAAACAAAACAAATAAAAGCCCACAGAAGAATACTCCAAATATTTAGATTCAAATATTCTAGCATCTCACAAACTATCCCTAAAGAGAATTGCCCTGATTTCAGATGCACGCAGTAACTGCAATACAACAGGGTCTAAACTAGGTATCTGTCAAAAAAGTCCAACATGAAGTGCTTAGGGTGGACCTAAATTACTTGGTTTTAGAGCCTCTCTGAATATGAAAAAACAAGATATAGCAATGATATTGTTCAAACCCAATTTGGGACTTAATTTAGATAATTTAAATACCACAAGATAATCTGTGCTTTATTACAAAAAAAGAAAAAAGGCAAAGCTATAAAAGATTGCACCAGTCACCAGTCAGCCCAGCAGCAGATCCTACATTTGTCAAAGGAAAATAAGCTTATAATATATTTTCCTTGCTGAGTTCAGAAGTTGAACATTAGCCGTCTACTGAACTCCAAATGGGAAGCTACAATGCCCGCATTTAACAACAGAAAGGTTGGCTTGGATTTTCTTGCAGTTATAGAGAGAAAGCTGGACACTTGCTTTGGCCAGTATTCTTCAGTCTTTGGAGAAAACTGTCACTCAAATATATGTATTTTTTCCTTTCACAATCTCTTTATTGGGAACAAGAAAAAGGTGCCTAAAATACAAGCTTACAAGGGTTATCTACCTACTGTCTGTAGTGAAATATGGTCATTTTTAAGTCCATCAGCTCACATAGTTATCTGCACCAACCTTTTGAGTGATAAGATACCACAATTTTCGTTTGCAGGCAGTGTAATTACCTTCACAATTAACACATAATAACACATGAGATTAAAGAGAAAAGTAATCCCACAGATGCCCCGGCATCTTACACGAGCACCATGTAGGAGAGAGCAATCCATTTCTAAAGTAAGTAACCTTAAGATACTGTTAATGGCACAGCTTATTTCTTCAAAGATCTATCTAAACTGTGGGATCTGTGTCATTTAAACTTTCGTTCATGTTAAATACTTTTCTGCTGAAAATGTGATGACAAATGTGATCTCGACACCGATGGTACACTATAAGGACATTCTTCCCAAATCTTCCCATTAAAAAGTGCTCTTAGGCCAGGCACGGTGGCTCACGCCTATAATCACAGCACTTTGGGAGGCTGAGGTGAGAGGATTGCCCGAGCCCATGGGTTCGAGACCAGGGCAAATTGGGAAGCCCTCATCTCTACAATAAATCAAAAACTCGCCAGGCATGGTGGTGCACACCTGGAGTTACAGCTACTTGGAAGACTGAGGCAGGAGGATCACCTGAGTCCAGCAAGTCAAGGCTACAGTGGCCATGAGAGTGCCACTGTACTCCAGCCTGGACAACAGAGTGAGACTCAAACTCAAAAAAAAAGAAGTGCCCTCATACTTGCTGCTCTATGATGGGAGAAACTACACAACACAAAATTGCTTATAAATGGCTGAAGCTCAAGTAGGGGAAAAAAAAAACCACGAGCTTTTTTTTCCTTATGACTTATTTGTCCTTTTTCTAAATAAAAGGGAATGCCAGTCTCCAAAGTGACTATATGAATATATAATTCTTGTTGTATAAAGCAAATGGGGGAGGGAGAGGAAATGGGAAGGGGAGGAGGAAGCATACTCCTCCCTCCCCCCAGCTGCCCTCCCAAACCCGCCCTTATGTGTAATTAGTTTGCTTCTGGGGCCTGGGCACACATTGTACCACAATGCAAGGAAGAGCCTCTCAGCAAGAAATTCATCTCCGTCTGGGTCAGACTAAGCTAGGATGCCCTCATCCTTTAAATTAAATTTTACGAAGTATATGTCCTGGTGAGTCCTGGTTTTTGTTTTGGGAAAAGAAAAAAGTCCCCAATAATCGCTCTCAGGCATGTACCCTGTAGTTCATTACTTTATAAGGGATCACACAGAGGGGGATCTAAGAATCTTACACTAAGATTCTTTTCTGTAATTTTTTTTTTTTTTTTACTTTTATTGTCAAGGCAAAGTGTCACATTGGTTTTGTTTCAAACTTTTTTTTTTAATCTTCTAATATCCCCCCAACACTGCAGATTAAATAATACTTACCATTACATTAAAAATAAAATGGTCTACCTTGGCACTTTGATTACCATCAGCAAGAATCAGTAATGGATACAGCTTATCAGTTCATTTTTTAATACCAACAATAAATAAAAGAATTATAAACTCTTTTTAAAACCTGAAACCTGAGAGTTCAACACAGAGTTGCACATACAAAGAAATACTAAACAAAAATATCTGTGACCATTTATGGAAATATAAGCCTTTCCCCCCAAAATATTCAACAACTCAAAACCTCGGTGTTGACAAAGGTTCAACTAATCCATTTGCCTTTCTTGAGTCACTTTGTAATTAGTTCTACTATTTCCTTCTGAAGAGGAAAGATTCTTACCAAAGTTGGATCTAAGTCTAGCCCTCATAAGCACTGCTTGGGCCCAAAGATCCTGCTATTTCCAGCATGGCACAAACCCAGCAGTGAAAGGACAAGCACCCAGCATTGCCTGAAGACTGTTCCCCAGCCTCTGCCTCAGAGCATTCAAGCAGAGAAGCCCCCACACGCAAGAGACCAGCAAGATTCACTGCAGCCTGCAGAGAAAGCAGCCCACTCCCGGCTCTGACGAGGCAATGGATCACGTCTCCCCGAAGGGAGGGATGTGTCCATTTCAGTACCCACAGCAGTCACCTCGCACACCCCAAGCAATCAAACCACCTGAACTTCCAAACTCAACCCAGGTGGAGGGTGGGGAGAAAGAAACTGTTGGCCGTCTTGAACTAATAGTATTCTGCTCTTCTGAGGTATCTGTGACATTTTCAGTATTTCTTTTTACTATTTTGAAATCTGACAGGCTTTACAGACCTTTCCGTCCCAGCACCTGGGCTCCATCCAAGGCACTGTTTTTAAACGCGGCCTTTTTACACCCCCTGCCCCTGGAACATCATCTGTGTCTAAGTTTCCAGTGCTCGCCGAGGTCAATTTTCATTTCTGCAAATCACAGGAAGCCACTTGCTTCTAAGAAGTTAACAAGCCTCCCGAGAAATGCTGGTGGCTGGTATTTCATTGTTTCATAAATATTTTTATACCCTGACACCATTCGACTTTAAATAAATCTTTTAAAAGAAAGACAATTAAAAAGCAAGGAAAATTTCTGATCTGGATTTCATTTATTTTCGTGGGAGAAAGATAAGGGAGGTGTGAGCCCCCCGTTGTTTTCAACTCATTAAAAATGTTGCTTTGATTTTCAAAACAAAATACCAACGCAATTTTTTTTTTTTTTTTTTTTTTTTAAGGAAACTCATAGAAGTTGAACTTTCTTTAAAGCGGGCCTCTGGACTTTTGAAAACAAGTGTTGCTGCTACGAACAAAGACTAGAAGTGTACCCTGATTTTCTCCCCTCCTGGGGATCGTTTCTCTTCCAATACACAAACAAGTCCCCCAGTATTTCCTACCGAAGGGAACTTTTCCAGGGAGAGTCTCCTCCTGGGTTTGGTGGTAACTGCGACTCAGTCTTTTTTGGACACAATGTTTCTGCTGACTCCTGAAAATTTTCCACTTGAATGTGCAATGAAGCGGCGGCGGCGGCGGCAACAGTCCTGGAGAAGCGGCAAAGACGACCGTGCCCTTTCTCA
Organism: Carlito syrichta; assembly: GCF_000164805.1. Classification (NCBI taxonomy): domain Eukaryota; kingdom Metazoa; phylum Chordata; class Mammalia; order Primates; family Tarsiidae; genus Carlito; species Carlito syrichta. Next base: position 48,245 of record NW_007249323.1, on the reverse strand, counting down.
TCTTTGGGAAGAAGGAGCGAAACCCCCGCCGGCAGCCCAAGTCGGCGCAGACCCCGGGCCGGCCTGGGGGCCCCGGGCGCGGGGGAGGAGGGA
>NW_007249323.1:45602-46956 GCF_000164805.1 Carlito syrichta | reverse complement strand
TCCTGCCCGGGGGCGCGCGCGGGGCCCGCGGGCCGGCCTCAGTGTCCCTCATCCGGTGGCTGCGAGTGCGGGGTCCTGCGAGCGCGGGGAAGAGAAGTTTCTGTTCCGGACATTCAGGTCGTTCGCGAGCGCGGTGGACGCCTTCCCGGGGCCGGCTTGCCAGCCTGCCATTTCCTCGGTGTAAAAGTTCAAAGCTCTCGCTCGACGCGAAGTCGGGCCCGCTGTTGGGAAGGGAAAACCTTCAGCACCGCAGAGAGGGGTAATTACCGAGCTCAGGATAATCTTCCCGGCTAGCACGGTCTTCTCCACGTCACTACGTCCCCTCATGCCTGTGGGGTGTGCTCTTCAAAAGCGATGGGTCCGCGAGAAACTTCCTCAACTTTGAAATGCGGCATCCGGCACACTTGGCTCTCTTTTCCAGCTGAGGCCTCAGGATAAAAAATGGTGCCCATTTTGTGCCCGAGGAGTCCCTAAATACCAGCACCGAGCTCAGTGGAATGTGATTCGCTGCGGCACAATTTCTACAAAACGTCACTGTTACTAATGCATTTTTTAATTGAAATTGTTATTCAGGTAATTGAAGGATCACAGGCAGTTGTAAAAAAGTATACGGAGAGGCCGCACGTGGTGGCTCAAGCCTGTAATCCCAGCACTTTGGGAGGCCGAAGTGAGAGGATTGCCTGAGCCCAGGGTTTCGAGACCAGCCTAGGCAACTTGAGGAGACCTCGTCTCTACAATAAATCAAAAAATTAGCCGGGACATGGTAGCGCACGCTTGTAGTTCTGGCTACTTGGAAGGCTGAGGTAGAAGGATCGCGGGAGCCCAGCAGGTCGAGGCTGGAGTGGCCGTGAGTGTGTCACTGCACTCCAGCTTGGGTGACAGAGTGAGACTCTGACTTAAAAAAAAAAGTATACAGAGAAATCCTTTGTTCACTCTGCTCAGCTCTCCCTCCTGGTAATGTCTTGCAAAACGTTAATATAGTATCACAATTGGGATATTGACATTGATACGATTCTCCCATCTTATTCAGATTTCTTTAGTCCTACTTGTACTGGTTTGTGTGTGCCTGCATTTGGTTCCATACCATTTTCTCACTTGCATAGATATCCACCACCACAGTCAAGTATAAGTGCATTTTATCTTTAGTTCATAGGCAGTAATAAGATAAGGCAATGAGGTTCATAATAACAACCCCAGCCTCCTTGGTGCTGGTTTTTGGAAATGTATTAGAAAATACATGATTAATTTGGCATGAAAACTGTACTAAGGATAGCTCTCTCCAAATATTACCTTCTTTTTTTTGAGTTGGAATCTTACTCTGTCACCCAGACTGGAGTGCAGTGGCCACTCCCGG
>NW_007249323.1:0-45582 GCF_000164805.1 Carlito syrichta | reverse complement strand
CCTGCTGGGCTCCGGCGATCCTTCCACCTCAGCCTTCCAAGTAGCTGGAACTACAGGCGCGCGCTACCACGCCCGGCTAATTTTTTGATTTATTTTAGAGATGAGGTCTCACCAAGTTGCCCAGGTGGGTCTTGAACCCACGGGCTCAGGCAATCCACTCACCTCAGCCTCCTAAGGTGCAGGATTACAGGCTGAGCCACCGAGCCCGGCTCAAATATTATCTTCTAAAAGCACTAGATAGAGTCTAATGGCAGTGGCAACCAGACAGGAGGGGTTTTTGTGTGTGTTTTGTTTTGTTTTGAGTAGGAGTCTCACTCTGTCACCCAGGTTGGAGTGCAGTAACTCACTAACAGCCACCGCAGTCTTGACCTGCTGAGCTCAGGTGATCCTTCTATGTCAGCCTTCCAAGTAACTGGAACCACAGACATGCACCACCACTAATTTTTTGATTTGTTGTAGAGATGAGGTCTCACCATGTTGCTCAGGCTGGTCTTGAACCCCTGAGCTCAGGCAATCCTCTTGCCTCCGCCTCCCAAAGTGCTGGGATTACAGGCATGAGCCACTGTGCCTGGCCAGTTAGGACGGTTTGTTGGTCCAGCACACCTGGGCACCTTTCAGACTAGTTCCTGTCTTATGGTCACCTTGCAGTACAGCGTTCTCCCCATTTCTTACTATATTAAGGGAAAAGTCCTTGGCCTGGGATTCTAGCTCTTTATGACATGCTGTGACTTCCTGAGCAGTATTTTCTCCAACTTCTCCCATCTACAAGCACATATTTTGAGATTCACCTTAACCTTTTGCTTGAGGAAGAGTGCTAAATTAAATATTTCCTCTGAAGGACCATGAAGCTCCCTGTTCCAGATTCACGACTGTACTCTGTTAGTTACCAGCAATGTGTGTTACTGGATGCTCGCCTATCTGAGCCCTTGGTTTAGGACCCATGAGCTATTCACTTTAGCATCTGAGGGCAGGAACAGCAGCCACCACCTGCTAAAATAACAGCAGCTACCATGTCTTGCATTCATACTCAATACTCTGCATTTTGCATTTGCCATCTCGATAAATCCTCACAGAACCTGTGTAAGGTAGCAATTATTATCCCAGTTTATACAGATGAGCAACTGAAATCCAGGGAGGTTATATAATGTGCCTATGACTTGGGCATGTATGACTTGTCACATAGCCAGAAGAGAGTAGAGCCAGGACCTGAATTCCTTGACTCATGTTAATAACCCATGTTCATAACCCCTGACCTCCACTGTCACCAAAGCTGAAACAAACATAAATCAAAGCAATAGAATGCCTGGCACAGTTCTAAGGACTTTCCATATATTGCCTCATTTGAATTTCACAGTCATTCTGTGAAGTAGATACTGTTATTATTCTCATTTTACAGATGGGCAAGCTGAGGACCAGAGAGCTGAAATAACTTGATCAAGGCCACATAACTCGTAAGTACAGAGCGAGGATTCAAACCCAGAGGCAGTAGTACAGCTCCAGATGTCGGGTCCCTAGCCTTCCACTTCACTGCCCAAATGCAGGAAGCACTACACCAAATGCAGGAGATCAACCCTCCTCAGGGTCACCTACCCTGAGATGTAACAAGTATTATATATCACTAATGTTACAAGAGGGCTTGTTCCCCATAAGTCTCACCAAGGAAGAAGTTAACTTGTAACACACAAGAGTATTAGTGATCCACTTAATAGTAACAAATCATGATGAGCCAGAGACTCTGGATCAGCCTGAAGCTAGCTAGAGAGGTTAGAATTTGCCTTAAGGAAGCCCCTGGCTCTGTAAAATATTACTTTGGAAGACAAGTAAAGATATGTTCAGAATAATGATACAATTTGCCTAGTTTCTAATTAGGTTGAGCACTTTTTCTTATAGGAATATAAATTGGTATAACCACTTCACTGTGACCCAAAAGTTCCACTCCTAGGACTACACTCAAGAGAAACTCAGACACATGTATACCAAGATATCCTATAAGATTATTCTTTGGGAATATGTGTAATAACCCCAAACAAGAAACAACCACAATGTCCGCTAATGGTAGAAAGGATCAATGAATTGTGATGTAATCACAGAGTGGAGTACTATACAGGGATGAGAGTGAATGAACAACAGCTATAGGAAGCAACATGGATAAATCCTAAAAATACAATATTGAATAAAAAAGACGTGAAATAAAAAAATATGTAGTATAATGGCATTTATATGAAGTTCAAAAACAAGCAAAATTTGACTGTGTTGTTTAGGGATATTTATTTAGAAAGAAGAAAATAACTAGGTAGAAGAACAGGAAGTAATATGAATAAATCAGAGGTAATGGTTATCATTCAATGGAGGATGTTTTGATAAAGAAGAAAAACACAAAAGGGGGATCGTCTGGACTGCTGGCAATGTTTTATTTTTGTCTGATTATATGAAGTTTACCATAATGATTCATTAAGTATATCTTTGCCTTAAGAACTTTGTTTTACATATCTATTGTATTAATATTTCACAACTTTTTTAAGTCAAAAACACAAGTCAAAGAGAGCTGTTAGTCATTATGGTGGTTCATACCTGTAATCCCAGCATTTGGGGAGGTCGAGGCAAAAGGATGGTTTGAGACCAGGAGTTCGAGACCAACTTGGACAACACAGCAAGATCTCATCTCTACAAAAATAAAATAAAATAATAAAATATAGGCGGCTCAGCCTATAATCCCAAAGCTTTTGGGAGGCCAAGGCAAGTGGATTGCCTGAGCCTGTGGGTTCAAGACCAGCCTGAGCAAATTGGCAAGACCTCGTCTCTACAATAAATAAATAAATAAAACAATTAGCCCGGTGTGGTAGCATGCACCTGTAGTTCCAGCTACTTGGAAGACTGAGGCGGAAAGATGGCGGGAGCCCAGCAGGTTGAAGACTGGGATGGCCGTGAGCATGCCACTGCACTCCAGCCTGGGCAACAGAGTGAAACTCCAACTCAAAAAATATAAAATGACAGTAATAATAATAACAAAAATTTAAAAAGAGAGCTAAGTCAGGTGCAGTGACTCACAACAGTAATCCTAGCGCTTTGGGAAGCAGAGGCAAGAGGATTGCCTGAGCCCAGGGGTTCAAGACCACCCTGGGGAACTTGGCAAGATGTCAATAAATCAAAAGCTACCTGGGTGTGGTGGCACATGCCTGTAGTTCCAGCTACTTGGAAGGCTGAGGCAGAAGGATGACCTGAGGCCAGCACATTGAGGCTGCAGTAGCCATGAGCATGCACTACACTCCAGTCTGGGCAATAGAGTGAGACTTCAACTCAAAATAAAATAAAATAATAAAATAAAATGAGAGCTGTCAATATTCAAACACTTCCTATTTGTCGCAGGCTTCACCTGGCTATGAATCACACCCCTTCTCACATTTTCATAATTCTTTCGATATACATTTTTTTCTCTTCCAAACCCTCAACTCTCCTACTGTATTCTTTCCATCAGTATTTGAACATACACAATCTCTCTTCCATCTTAAAAACGACAACCCCCCCCAAAAAATAGCCTTCTGTGGTTTTAACCTCATCCCCAGCTACTGCCCTCTGTCCTCCCTTTCACACCTAGACTCTCTGGGTCAGGCCTCATCACCTCCATCTCATCACCTCCCGCTTATTCCTCAAGCTTCTCCAGTGGGGCTTCTGCACCCATCACCCACTGCATCAAAACTGTTGTTGCCGGGCTCAGTGGCTCAGCCTGTAATCCCGCGCCTTTGGGAGGCTGAGGTGAGTGAATTGCCTGAGCCCGCGGGTTCGAGACCCGCCTGGGCAAATTGACGAGACCTCATCTCTACAATAAAAATCAAAAAAATTAGCCGGGTGTGGTAACGCGCGCCTGTAGTTCCAGCTTCTTGGAAGCCGGAAGGATCGCCGGAGCCGAGCAGGTCGAGGCTGCGGTGGCTGGAAGCGGCCACTGCACTCCAGTCTGGGCGACAGATTGAGACTCCAACTCAAAAAAAAAAAACAAGCCAAAAAACTGTTGTTGTCTTAACCTTCCTGCCTCCATGTTGCTAGTTCCATGGGCCTTTCATGTACCCCATGTTACTGGAATTGTTTGAAACAACTGACCTCCAGCTCTCTGAGACAATGTATTCATTTTCTTCCTGCTTTCTCTGGCTGGTAGATCTCATTTTGCCTAGCTGGCCCATTCTCCTCCAGTTGTCATTAAGTTTTGTCCTTCTGGACCCAAGGCTTTTTCCTAGTCTTGCCTTATATCCTCTCTCCAGCTGAGCTAATTTACTCCATTGGTTTCAATGACTATTTGTGTTTATCTTCCAAACATGCACATGTGATCTTTGGAACTCGAGATATGTATATCTGATTTCTTGTTTGATACCACCATCTGGGTATCTCAAAAATATCTCAAACAGCCTGTTCAAAATCAGGATCTTCCTCTACAAACATGGTCTTTGTCTGGTGTTTCCCATCTCTGGGAACTCACTAGAAACCTAGATGTCACTCTTGATCCATCCCTACCTGACGACTACCCTTCAAGAACATTCTATCAAGGTCCAGAGCATTGGCTCATGCCTATAATCCCAGCACTTTGGGAGTCCAAAATGAGAGGATTACTTGAACTCAGGACTTCAAGATCAGCCTGGGCAGCATAGTAAGACCTTGTCTCTACAAAAAAAAAAAATAGTTCAGCATAGTGGTGTGTGTCTATTGTCCCAGTTACTTGAGAGACTGAGGCAGAAGAATCACTTCAGCCTGGGAGGTCAAGGCTGCAGTGAGCCATGATCATGCCACTGTACTCCAGCCTGGGCAACAGAGTGACAGCCTGACTAAAAAAAAAAAGTTTTATACTATTTAGGAAAAAAGTACTTTTAGGGCCCGTTACTTCTTTATTTTGTAAAATGCCATAAGTTAAAACAACAAGATATTATTTTTCCCCTGTCAAATTAGCAAAGATTTTAAACTGTTAAATTACCCAGTCCACTTTCAATGGGCAACATGGTTGGTTCCATGATTTTGCTATTGTGAACAATGCGGCGATAAACATAGGTGTGCAGGTATATTTTTCAGGTGATTTGAGTTCCTCCAGGTATATTCCCAGTAGGGGGATTGCAAGGTCATATGGAAGGTTAATTTTTAGATCTTTTAGGAGTCGCCAAACTGTTTTCCACAGGCAACTTCTAATGTCTCAGATTATTTACCATTTTCCCAGAGGGCTCTTGTTTGTATTATTACAGCTCCTTACAATACTTTCCCCTTTTCCTAGTGAGTTAATTCCTCTCGTTATTAGCTTAAATGTTATTTCATTAAGCAAGTCTTTACTTACCCCCAGACTTTTTCAGCTGGTTTTATATTGTATTAGTTATCTCATGTTGGATAACAAATCTCCCTAAAAAGTCTTTCTTTTATTTATTTATTTTTTGAGTCAAGTCTCACTCTGTCACCCAGGCTGGAGTACAGTGACACACTACTTATGGTCACCACAGTCTCAACCTGCTAAGCTCAAATGATCCCTCCGCCTCAGCCTTCCAAGTATCTGGAACCACAGACGTGTGCCACCATGCCCAGCTAATTTTTATTTATTTATTTATTGTAGAGACAAGGTCTCACCAAGTTCCTGAGGCTGGTCTTGAACCTCTAGGCTCAGGCAATCTTCTCACCTCTGCCTTCCAAAATGCTGGGATTACAGATGTGAGCCACCATGACTGACCTAAAACATAATGTCTTGAAACAGTAACAGTCATCTATTATTGCTCACAGTTTCTGCATTTGGGAATAGTGTGGTTGTATCCTCTCATGAGATGGCAGTCAGATGTCAGCCCAGAATGCAGCTACCTGAAACTTTGACTGGGACTGGAGTTTCAACGTTAAGACTGCTTACTCCTGTGGCTGGTGTGTTGGCACTGACTGTTGATGAGAGGTCTCAGTTCTTCTCTACATGGGCCCCTCTACAGTTCCTGGACTTCTTCACAATGTGTTGACTTGACTTTAAAGTCAAGCATTGAGAGAGAGAGAGAGAATACGAGAGAGAGAGAGAGAGAGAGAGAGAGAAATACAAGTGCAGAATTAAACTGTATTATTCTTTATGAATTAGCCTCAGAAGACACACGGCATCACTTCTGCCATATTCTACTTGTTAGAAGTGAGTGCGTCAGGTTGGGTGCGGTTGCTCAGTCTGTAATCCCAGCATTTGGGGAGGCCGAGGTGAGAGGATTGCCTGAGCTGGCAAGTTTGAAACCAGCCTGGGCAACTTGGTGAGAGCTTGTCTCCGCAATAAGTTAAAAAATCTAGCCAGATGTGGTGGTGTGCATATGTAGTTCCAATTATTGGAAGTCTGATCCCAGCAGGTCGAGTCTGAGGTGGCTGTGAGCATGCCACTGCACTCTAGCCTGGGCAACAAGAGTGAGACTCCAACTCAAAAGAAAAAAGGAAAAAAAAAAGAAGTGAGTGAGTCACGAAGATTGGTTCACATCCAAAGGGAGGGGAATTCCTTTTTTTTTTTTTTTTTTTTGAGTTGGAGTCTCTATTGTCCAGGTTGTAGTGTAGCAGCACAATCATCATTCATTCAATGCAGCCTCGACCTCCTGGGCTCAAGCATCCTTCCGCCTCAGCCTCCCTAGTAGCTGGGACTATAGGATACTTCTTTTGTAGAGACCAGGTCTTACAATGTTGTCCAGTTTGGTCTTGAACTCCTGGCCTCAAACAATCCTCCTGCCTCAGCCTTCTAAATTGCTGGGATTCCAGATGTGAGCCACCACGCCCAGTCAGGGGAATCACATTCTAACTTTTAGAGGGAGAGTGTCAAAAAATATGCAGTTATACTTTCTGTTTTGAGTTGTAGTTTCACCCTGTCACCCAGGTTGTGGTACAGTGTTACACTGATGGCCACCCCAGAGTCAACATGCTGGGTTCCAGCGATCCTTCTGCCTCAGCCTTCCCAGTAGCTGGAACTACAGGTGTGCACTAGTTTGCCCGGCTAATTTTTGATTTATTGTAGAGATGAGGTCTTGCCAATTCCCCAAGCTGGTCTTGAAACCACGGGCTCAGGCAATCCACTTGCCTCGGCCTCCCAAAGTGCTGGGATTACAGACTGAGCCACCTCACCATTACTTTCCCTTCCTGGACTTATCACAGTCTGTAATTTTGCATAACATATAATTATACTTTAAAGATATCATAGATATTTGTGTGATTATTTGATGAATGCCTACCTTCCTGCTGTGGTTTGAATGTGATTTGTCCCTGCCAAAACTCACTGAAATTTAATTGCCAATGTAACAATACTGGGAGGTGGAAACTTTAAGAGGCAGGGTCTGATGGGAGGTGTTTGATTCATAGGGGTGAATCTTTCCTGAATGGCCTGGTGCTGTTCTTGCAATGATGAGTTCCTGCTCTCGCTAGACTGAATCAGCTCCCACAAGAGCAGTTTGGTATAGAGCAAGGATGTCCTTCATGTTGGGCCCCTACATATGTGTCCACTTCCCTTCTGACCTCCTGCCATGTTATGTATGGCAGGCAAGCCCTCTTCAGAAGCCAGCACCATGCACTAGAACTTCCCAGGATGCAGAACTGTGGGACAAATAAACTTCTGCTTCCTCTTCTTTTTTTTTTATTTTTTGAGTTAGAGTCTCACTCTCTCGCCCAGGCGGTAGTGCAGTGGCATGCTCATGGCCACCACAGCCTCAGCCTGCTGGGCTCAGGCAATCCTTCTACCTCAGTCTTCCAAGTAGCTGGAACTACAGGCATACGCCACCACACCTGTCTAATTTTTTGATTTATTGTAGAGATGAAGTCTTGCCAAATTGCCCAGGTGGATCTCGAACCTGTGAACTCAGGCAATTCTCCCACCTTGACCTCCCAAAGTGCTGGGATTACAGGTTTGAGCCACCATGCCCAGCCTAAACTTCTTTATAAATTACCTGGTCACAGGTATTTTGTTATATCAACACAAAAAGAACTAAGACACTTTCCATACTGGAACATAAGCTTTTTTGGAACAAGACTCCTATCTACTCTGTCCACCATTTTATTCCTAATACCTAACATAGTGCCTGGTGAATTAGTGTAGAATAAATATGAATAAGCCTGGGTGTGGCGGCTCACACCTGGAATTTCAACACTTTGGGAGGTTGAGGCAGAATGATTGCTTGAGCCCAGGAGTTTGAGATCAGCTGGGACAGCGTTGCAAGACCACATCTCTACCAAAAAAAAAACCCAAAAAAACCCCAAAATATCAGTTGGGCGTGATGGCGTGTGCCTGTAGTCCAAGCTACTCAGGAGGCTGAGGTGGGAGAATCATCTGAGCCTAGGAAATTGAGGCTACAGTGAGCCATGATCATGCCACTGCACTCCAGCTTGGGTGACAGAGTGACTCAAAAATAAAATAAATACACATGAATAAGTTGTTAATTCCATGTAACACCCACAATAGACCTTTAAAGTAGATATTGTTTTTTCCATTTTACAAGATGTCAAATGGAAAGTCCAAATGGTTGGATAACATGTTTCTGAGCTAAAATATGAATCCAGATCTCCAGGCCAGGAGTATTTCTAGAATTCCAGATTTTCTCCCTTTGACCAAAGAGGAACAGAAGTTGCTTTGACTTTGGTGAAATAATCTCCTGTGTTTCCACATTTTCTCAGCAGATAACCTTGGGAGAGCTAATTCTGCTTTCCAGATGTATGGATTTAAGGGTAGGACTCTCCTTAAGGTGAGATATTCAGAATCTACTCATGAAAAGTTGTGATTTTGTTCATCATGATCAAAGAGAAGAGAATGTGGAGTTTCTGAAACTCCAAACCCATTCTTGGCAGGGTCAACCAGAGTAGTCACTGAGAAAATGGTTGCCTCTCAACAGCCCAGCCTTCTCGCTGATCCCATGCTGCAGTTGTCTATTCCTGTGAGAGCCCTTATTCCTTTTCTTTCTAAGGAGAAAGGGACTACTCAATTGCTATTTTATCAAATGTGGCTGTTAATTACTTATGGCTACTTAAATTTAAATTAATTAAAATTAGCCAGGCGCAGTGGCTCACACCTGTAATCCTAGCATTTTGAGAGGCAGAAGCAAGAGGATTGCCTGAGCCCAGGGGTTCGAGACCAGCCTGGGCAACATGGCGAGACCTCAATTCTACAATAAATCAAAAAATTAACTGACTGAGGTGGTACACTCCTGTGGTTCCAGCTACTTGGAAGGCTGAGGCGGAAGGATCACCTGTGTCCAGCATGTCAAGGCTACAGTGGCCATGAGCATGCCAGACTGCACTCCAGCCTGGGCAACAGAGTGAGACTCCAACTCAAAAATAAACAACTAAAAGACTATACTTTCAGGGATCATTTCTATAGTTCGTTACCAGAGAAGCTTCTGTGATTGTGTAGAGCACCAGAAACCACGAGGAGGAGGTGCAGCGTCTACTCCTGAGAGTGAAGTGCAGGTATTGCTTCACTGCAACTGCCATTTGCCATTGATGATCGTTCTTGCTTTCCTTTGGGGGAGCAGGAGGGAGAGGATGCAGTCTGAGTGGTTAAAATACATAAATAATAAAATAAAAATTAAATAAAATTGGCCAGACATGGTGGCTCGTGCCTATAAATCCCGGCACTTTGAGAGGCTGAGGTGGGAGGATTGTTTGAGCCCAGCACTTCAAGACCAGCCTGGGCAACATAGCTAGACCTTGTCTTTACAAATATTAAAAAAAAAAAAAATTAGCCAGGTGTGGTGGTACATGCCTGTAGTCCCAGTTACTCAGAAGACTGAAGAGGGAGGAACACCCGAACCAAAGGAGGTTGAAATTGTGGTGAGCCATGATCGTGCCACTGCCCTCCAGCCTGTGTGTCAGAGTAAGACTCTGACTTGCAGGGGAAAAAAGTTAAATACAACTTTAAAATTCAGTTCACACCAGCCGCATTTCAAGTGTTCAGAAGTCACATGTGGTTAGTAGCTACCATACTGGACAGTGCAAATACAGAGCATTTCTATCATCACAGAACCTTCTACAGGATGGTGCTGCCAGAGAACCCAGGTAATTCAAACCACCCCCACACAAAAAATCAAGGTCGTGGAAGAAAGAAAAACAAAGGACTGCAGTGTTGCTATCCTCTCTATGAATAGGAGGAACTTTCCCACCCCACAAATAGCCCCAACTCTCCTGCAGGAAGTGGGCCCTCGTAATGCGGCTCTGGGCGTGGATTCACCTCTCCAGGTCTGTGTCACTCATCAGAATCTCGACCTCTTTTCCACCTGTCCTCTGAGCTGTCACCCTCACTTTGAATAACCACCATCCCTCTCTAAACCAGGCTATCACCTGCTGCCCTGAGCCCACTGAGCCTAGCCTAGCCCAGAGCTACCATCATTTATCGTCCTCTCTGCTTCAAACTAGTCCCTATGTGCACTCAAGTCAGCCTCCCTCCCTCCATCCCTCCTGTCTCAAAGTGGGTGATTTCTCTTCTTCTCAAAGGCAACCCTTGCTGTTACTGATCTATGTTGACGGGTGAAAAAAAAAAAATCTGTGTTGTTTCTTCCTGCTTTGGGAAGGAGAGGGATCAGGGAGAAAGAGAATAGGCTTTGGGGCCAGGCAAAACTTGGTTGAATCCCAGTGTTCACTTGATGTGTAAAAGCAGGTAGTTAATTAATTAATGTGTATATATATATTTATTTTATTTTATTTTATTTTATTTTATTTTATTTTACTCAGAGTCTCACTCTGTCGCCAAGGCTAGAGTGCCATGGCACACTGATGGCCACCCCAGCATTGACCTGCTGGGCTCTAGCGAAACCTCTGCCTCAGCCTTCCAAGTAGCCGGCACTACAGGCTCACGCTACCACGCCCGGCTATTTTTTTTTTCTTTATTGTAGCGACGAGGTCTCTTGCCTCAACCTCCCAAAGTGCTGGGATGAGAGGCTGAGCCACCCAGCCTAGCCTGTAACTTATTTTTACATTGTACAAGAATATTGTTGATCTTTTTGTATAAGTAACATAATATCTCATTTATAATTTCTTAAAAGTATGTGTGGATATACATTATATGTATCCACAGTAAAAGGTCTAGGAAACTACAGACCAAAATAGTCTCCATCAACATATGTGTCCTGGATTTTATGCCTGTATCTTGGAGGACTTGTTTACTAGCTAGTCACTGTCTGTATCATCTTCCATGTTTCTGTCTCCATCATTGCTGTCTTTTCAGCTTTCAGGGATGCAGTTTCCCTAATGTTGTTCATAACTTCTTCAACTAACCCTTTGGGGTCACCCTTCCATTTCTTCTTTTTTTCCCCTCCAAATTGGTTCTCGGGAGTTTACCACAAAAACAAAACAAAACAAAAAAACTACATCCTCCTTTCCCAACCAGTGTCTGGCTCTCATTCAACTCAGGCTCTTCCCATTTGTTAAAATTTGTTCTGGATGTGCATTGAAGGCTCTTCACCATCAGTCTCTGGTGTAACTTTTTTTTTTTTTTGAGTCAGAGTCTCACTCTGTCACCCAGGCTGGAGTGCAGTGGCACGCTCATGGCCACCGCAGCCTCGACCTGCTGGGTTCAGGTGATTCTTCTGCTTCAGCCTTTGGTCCAACTAGTTGGAACTACAGGTGTGCACCATCACGCCTGGCTAATTTTTTGATTTATTGTAGAGACGAAGTCTCACCATGTTGCCCTGGCTGGTCTCAAATCCATGGGCTCAAGCAATCCTCTCGCCTCCACCTGGGATTACAGGCATGAGCCACAGTGCCTGGTTAATATAACTTCTTATCCATTTTTCTCTTTGTCACCATCTAGTCACACTAATCTCTTCACTCTGTCATACACATGTCTAAAGCATTCCTGCCCCAGCATCTTTCTTCAAATTTTTCTCTTACCAGAAATAATTGTTCTATGTACATCCCATCTGTCACTGGATGGTGAACTCAAGTCCCTGCTTCTCTATAAAGTCTTTCTGATGACAAAGCCCATCGTGCCCCCTAATTCCTTTTGCTACCTGAGCATGGACTGCCTGATGCCACCGTGTATTGCTGTGTGTATAATTATCTTCTCTCCCTCGTTGAATTTCAGAGTGCTTCTTGGCAAGCAATTAGCATCCACATCTTTGCACATTCATGAGTTTTTAGATGCAGAATTTGGTGCACAGTGGATATTTAAATATTGGTTGACTGACTGACACACTGACATATCCCAGTACCACTTCAAAAGGGACCAGTGATGAACTATGCAGCACTATTTTAAATAAGTGTCCTGAGAGGAATGCTATGAAACAGAGACTGTCACAACTGTTAACTATGCAAATGCCCCATGGATGAAACTGGAGCACTAACAAATTATCCAAGACTGGGCATGCTGATTCATGCCTATAATCCCAGCACTTTGGGAGGCCGAGTCAGGAAGATCGCTTGAGCCTAGGAGTTCTAGACCAGTCTGGGCAACACAGTGAGACCTCCTCTCTACAAAAATAAAAATAAATCTGGGTGTGTGATGCATGCCTGTAGCCCTAGCTACTTGGTAGGCTGAGTTGGGAGGAACACTTGAGCCAGGAGTTCAAGGCTATGGTAAGCCATGATTGTGCCACTGCACTCCAACCTGGGAGACAGAGTAAGACTCCAACTCAAAAGAATAAAAGAAAAGGGAAAGAAAAGAAAAGGAAAAGATCATTCACCTTTTTGGAAGACCCTAGGATGACGGATGTGAGTGGGCATCAGGACCTGCAGACAGCTGCACAGCTGCCAAGCATCACTGCTGTTATTGATACACTTTGATGGGTGAGGGGAAAAATCTGTGCTGGGAGAGAGAAAATATTTGTGCTTTGGGAGAAAGAGTACAGGCTTTGGGGCCAGGCAAAACTTGGGTGAATCTCAGCCTCATCGCTTATTTGATGTGTAAAAGCAGGAATGTAATTTATTTTTGTATTGTGGAAGAGTATTGTTGCTCTGTTTATGGGCATTTAGGATAACAATATAAATAATATAATATCCAGTTTATAATTTTTAAAAGTATGTGCGCATATACAGTCTATGTATCCATAGAAAAAGATGTAGGAAGCTATATGCCAAAATATTGACAGATAATTAGATAAGAGGTGAGTTTTAATTTTTTTCTCTGGTATTTTCTGTGTTTCTCAGATGTAAAGCACTATGATTTTTATAACAAAGAAATGACCTGACTTTAAAGAATCGCACTATAAAACCCCTATGTATCTGTGTTTTAACAAGTTTTAAGCAAAAATCCAAGAGACCAAGGCAGAGCTCTGAGGGAAGTCAGTAATTGCATCACAAGTACATGCAAACAGCTCTGCAGAGAAGCCTGTGTAGAACAACTGAAATCTTTCATCAGCCGTCAGACTGATCTTACCAGCCATATGAGACAGCAGTCTTGGAAGGGGGATTTTCCAGCAGTCTCAAGAGACATCCCAAGCTAGGGGGCCCCCTACCCTAAGCAGCTCCCAGATCCTTGACCCACAGAAACTGAAAAAACAAAACAAAACAAAACAAAAAAGCAAAACTGTTTTAATTCACAAACTTTTATAGAGTTTTGTTGTTATTGTTGTTTTTGCTTATTTGTTTTTGAGATGAGGTCTTGTGCTATCGCCCAGGCTGGAGTGCACAGGTGTGATCATAGTTCTCTGTAACCTCAAACTCCTGAGCCAAGCAATTATCCTGCTTCAGCCTCCTGAGAAACTGGGATGACAGGCATACACCATCACTCCTGGCTATGCACAAAGTTTGGACATAATTTTTTATGTGGCAATAGCTAACGAATACAGGCTTGTCTATTTCCTCATGATTACATTCATGTTACCTATCTTTGTCAAGCATGTCACTGTAGTGACACCGTGTTCTGATAGCATCCTCTTGTGTCCTGCATGATTTCAACTGGTCACATTATTGGTGACGTTAAGTTGGATCACTTGATTAAAGTAGTGTCTATCAGCTGGGCTCGGTGGCTCAGCCTGTAATCCCGCGCCTTTGGGAGGCTGAGGTGAGTGAATTGCCTGAGCCCGCGGGTTCGAGACCCGCCTGGGCAAATTGGCGAGACCTCATCTCTACAATAAAAAAAAAAAAATTAGCCGGGCATGGTGGCGCGTGCCTGTAGTTCCAGCGACTTGGAAGGCTGAGGTGGAAGGATCGCCAGAGCCCAGCAGGTGGAAGTTGCGGTGACCGGGAGCGGCCACTGCACTCTAGTCTGGGCGACAGAGTGAGACTCCAACTCAAAAAAAATAAAAATAAATAAATAAAGTAGTGTCTATCAAGCTTCTCCACCGTGAAGTTACTCTATTTTCTAGTATGTATTCAATAAGTAATTCGTATGGAAGTACTTTGGTACTGTGTAACTATTCTGTGTATCTTATCAAAGTTTCACTGTATTTCTTTTTTATTTTTTATTCAGTAGTATTATTACATTATTTTTATTTTCTTTTTAATCATTTAAAATTATCTGTATAAATGCTTGGACTTCCATTTTATTCAATGGGTTATAATCCATTATTATCATTATTTATACTGATAATTAAATCATGTCTTATTTGACCAGTCAGAGCCCCTTCAACTGGCTTCTGTGTCCTTCTGAAATGTCTCCATCATTTTTGAGGACACTGCAGCATTCTGGCACCAAAAACGGTCCAAGCACATCTGATACTTTCCTTGGCCAATCCTCAAATCAGCCATTTCTCCAACAGACTTGATTCCTTTCACTGGATTCCTTTAAGTCTGAGGCCTCAGCTGAGAGGGCTGGGATGGTTCAGCCTCTCTCCTCCAGACTGTGGTCTTTCATCCAGGACTTGTTCACATGACACTGAAAGTTTTCCAGAAAAGCAAAAGCGAAAGCTAAAAAGCCTCTTAAATCATACAACATCTCTTATCCTGCATTCTATTGGTCAAAGCAAGCCACAGCCCAGTTTCAAGGGGTGGAGAAACTGACTCCACCTCTTGATGGCAGGAACTAGGGCAGCAGAGTACGGAGACCTGGTGTGGGGAACATAATTCACTAGGGGCTACTCATGTAATAATTTATCATGATTTCCAGGCTGAGCAATATAAATGCAACTTAAATTATTCTTTTAAAAACCAAAAAACATTCAGTACTTTGGGAGGTGGAGGTGAGAGGACCGCCTGAGCCTAGGGGTTCAAGGCCAGTCTGGGCAAATTGACAAGATTTCATCTCTACAATAAATAAATAAAAATTAGCCGGGTATGGTGGCATGCACCTATAGCCCCAGCTACTTGTAAGGCTGAGGTGAAAAGATTGCCTGAGCCCAGCAGGTCAGAAGTTCAGTAGCCATGAGCATGCCGCTGCATTCCACCTGGGTGACAGAGTGAAACTCCGACTCAAAAACAAAACAAAAGACACACATCATTTTAATTGTTTCTCTAATCTAGAAAAAAAAAAACAAAACAACTCACAGAGCTGTGGCCAGACGCAGCGGTTCACATCTGTAATCCCAGTACTTTGGCAGACCTAGGTGGGAGGATTACTTGAGGCCAAGAGGTCAAAACCAACCTGGGCAACACAGCAAGACCTCATCTCTATAAAAAATCAAAAAATTAGCTGGGCATGGTGGCACACACCTGTAGTCCCAGTTACTTGGGAGGCTGAAGTAGGAGGATCACTTGAGTCTGGAGTTCAAAGCTGCAGTGAGCCGTGATCATACTGTACTCTGTAGTCTAGGCTACAGAGTAGACCTTTACTCAAAAACACAGAAAATAGCCGGGCTCGGTGGCTCAGCCTGTAATCCCGCGCCTTTGGGAGGCTGAGATGAGTGGATTGCCTGAGCCCGTGGGTTCGAGACCCACCTGGGCAGGCGAGACCTCATTTCTACAATAAATCAAAAAATTAGCCGGGCGTGGTAGCACGCGCCTGTAATTCCGGCTACTCGGAAGGCTGAAGCAGAAGGATCGCCGGAGCCCAGCAGGTCAAGGCTGCAGTGACCAGGAGCGGCCACTGCACTCCAGTCTGGGTGACAGAGTGAGACTCCAACTCTAAAAAAAAAAAAAAAAAAAAACTAGAAAATTATAGAGCTATAAGTGAGACAAAACAACACTGAAAGACAAACACCACCCTGAGGTTTTCTGTGAAACACTGGAGAAGTGGTGCTCCTACCTTAATAGCTGTGTGGCGCAGGAATAGAAAGCAAAGCCAAAGACCACCAAAAGCAAGAAATCAAATAAGAGGCCCTCAGGAGACCCTCAGATACAGCTGAACCCTACCCTCAGGGCAAGGTGAATGAAAAACACAAGCTCACACACCAGGAAAAAAAAGCGGAGGGGGGGGGGGATGGACAGCAAGAAAATCCTGCATGCATGTAGCTAAAAAATTTGTAACTACAAACAAAACATCACATAGCCTTCAGTGTTTTCTACAAAGAAAAATACAAGCTAATGATGCTATTTAAGGTGGTTCCTGGCCGGACTTACTGGCTCACACCTGTAATCCCAGCATTTTGAGAGACTTAGGCAGGATGATTGCTTGCAGGAGTTTGATGCTATCCTGTCACTGTATTCTAGCCTGGGCAACAGAGAGTGACCCTGTTTGAAGGGAAGGAAGGAAGGAAGGAAGGAAGGAAGGAAGGAAGGAAGGAAGGAAGGAAGATTGATTCCTTGCTAGGACCCTGGTTGATTGAGAGACATAAATGTAAGTCCTCTCTGGAATAATGGAAGCTCAACTGAGTCTCCAAGAATTCCCATAGACAAAGTTTCAACAATAATGAGTAACTCACTATAAAACAAAATTGCAAAACATACTAAGAAGTGGGGCATCATCCATGAGAACCAGCAGACAAAAACAGAAGGCAGATAGGTCCTTGAAAATTACAGATACTACAGCATAAAGCATGGATAAAGCATAGAGAAAAGGTTTCTCTAATTAAAAAGAAATTAAATTAAATTTTAAAAAAATCAGCCGGGTGTGGTAGTGCACTCCTGTAGTTCCGGCTACTTGGAAGGCTGAGGTGGAAAGATCGCCGGAGCCCAGCAGGTTGACTCTGGGGTGACTATGAGCATGCCACACACTCCAGCCTGGGTGATGGAGTGAGACTCCAACTAAAAAAAAAAAAGTAAGTTTAATGTGTGCTATGGGCTAACGGTGTCCCTTCAAAATTTTTGTGTTGAAGCCCTAATCCCAAATGTGACTGCATTTGGAGTAAGGAAATAATTAAGATTAAATGAAGCTATAAGGGTAGAGACTTGGTCTGAGTGAACTAATGTTTATAAGAAGAGACACAAGAGAGCTGGCTCTCTCCCTCTGCCACGAGGTAAGGACACAGTGAGGAGGCACCATGTGCAAGCCAGGAAGAGAGCCCTCTTCAGGAACCCACCAATGCTGGCAACCTGATCTTGGATGTCTAGCATCCAGAATGTGAAAAAAAACAAATTTCTGTTGTTTAAGACACCCAGTCTAAGATGGTACTTTGTTATGGCAGCCCATGACATTCTCAAAGTTAAAAATTTAATAACTGGAAATTTTTAAAAATCACTTGAAAAAAGTCAGATTACATCACTGAAAATAGAATTGAACTGAATGATAGATTGAATGAATTTATGTGGAATATAAAGAGAGAGGAAATATGCAAGGGAGGCTATGAGAGAGGATGGATGTAGTGGGAAGTTCTCATACATCCCTAGTCATATTTCCAAAAAGAGGCAATGAAGATGAAAAAATTGGAACCCTTATACATTGCTGTTTGGAATATAAAATGGTACAGCCACTTCAGAAAAAAGTTTGACCATACCTCAACCTGTGAAATATAGAGTTATCATGTGACCTAGAAATTCTACTCTTAGGTATTTACACCAGAGAAATGATGATTTAACCCACACCAAAACTTGTACAAAATATTTATAGCAGCATATTCACAATAGCCAAAAGTGTAAATAACCCAAATGATGAATAGAGTAACAAAATGTGGTCTATCCATAGAATCGAATGTTATTTTTCAATAAAAAGGTATCAAGTACAGATCCATGCTAAAATATGACTGAGTCTCAAAAACCTCATGGTCAGTGGAAGAAACTAGTCACAAAAGATCACATTTTGTAGGATCCTATTTTTACACCATTTCCAGAATAGACAAATCTATGAAACGTCCAGAACAGGCAGATGTACAGAAAAAGAAAAGTAGATTAGTGGTTTCCTAGGGCTAAATGGGAGCAGATGGAGTAGGGGTGAGACATGATTGTTAACAGTCACAAGAATTCTTTTGGGGGGTGATGAAAGTGCTTTAAAATTAGGTTTTGGTAATGGCTATATGACCCTAAATATAATAAAATCCAAAAAAAGTTTAAATAGGTAAACTTTGTGGTATGTAAATTATATCTCAGTAAAGCTGTTTAAAAGAGAGAGATGAAAGAGACAATAGGAAAAAAGTACTATCTAAATTCGTAATAACTGATGGTTTCCCAGAACTCTTAACAACACACATTTTTAAATGTGGGAATTTCAATGAACCCCAAGCAAGAAAAATAAAAACAAAACTGTTCTCTAGACTTATTATCAGGTAACTGAAGAACACCAAAGAAAAAACAAACACAAAGTTTTTCTTTTTTTTGAATCAGAGTCTCACTCTGTTACCCAGGCTGGAACGCAGTGGCATGCTCACAGCCACCACAGCCTCGACCAGCTGGGCTTAGGTGATCCTTCCACCTCAACCTTCCAAGTAGCTGTAATTACAGGCGTGCACCACCCCACCCAGCTAATTTTTTGATTTATTGTAGAGACAAGGTCTTGCCATGTTGCCCAGGCTGGTGTCAAACCCGCAGACTCAGGCAATCCTCTTGCCTTTGCCTCCCAAAGTGCTGGGATTACAGGTGTGAGCCACCACGTCCAGCCAAAATAGCAATTTTTTAAGCATCCAGAAACAGAAGACATCACCTATAAAGAAACATGAATTGCTGCCCGACTTCTCAAACAGCACAAGTGGTTGAGTAGACAGTGAAAAAACAACTTCAATGTACTGAGAGAAAATAAATTACATTTCTAAATGATGTTGTTGACAAAATATGCCAAACTCTATCAAATATTTCAGATGGTTTATTCTGAGTCAAAAATGAGTGAACTTAGGCTCATGACACTCGTCTCTGGAAGGTCCTGAGGATGTGTGCCTGCCTTGTTTGAAATTTAACTTGGTTATATACATTTTAGGAGAACAGAAGTTACAAGAAAGTGTAAACCAATACATGTGAGATTTACATTTGCTCTGCTCAAGGAGGTGGAATGTCTTCAAGCAGGGGTGGGAGGAGGTGCGCAAGCTGAATGTGGATTCGAAGATTTCTTGATTGAAAATTAGTTAGCAAGAGTTAGCTAAAGGATTTTCAGTAGTGGGATACTCTGGGGGGAGGGGGGCGGGGGAGTAACACAACATCAATAAATATTTAGTCCCCAGGCAATGTGAGGACTAAAAGGAGGCCCAAACTTTACCTGTATAATGACCACTTGTACATCTAATCTCAACTTGTACCCCACATCTTTTTTTTTTGAGTTGGAGTTCACTCTGTCGCCCAGACTGGAGTGCAGTGGCATGCTCCTGGCCACCATAGCCTCAACCTGCTGGGTTCCAGCAATCCTTCCGCCTCAGCCTTCCAAGTAACTGGAACTACAGGCGCGCGCTACCACACCCAGCTAATTTTTGATTTATTGTAGAGATGAGGTCTCTCGAAGTTGCCCAGGCTGGTCTCTCTAAGTTGCCCAGGCTGGTCACGGGCTCAGGAAATCCTCTCGCCTCGGCCTCCCAAAGTGCTAGGATTATAGGCTGAGCCACTGAGCCCGGACTGTACCCCATATCTTTAAAATAAAATAAAATAAAATAAAACAAAATAATGCAAAGTAAATAAATAGCTAAAGAATGTTGAAAGCAGTAAAGGGAAGGGGTGGCTTGAGGAATGACAAAGGAGTCATTTAATGATACGTAGATGAAATTTCATAGGTGGCAGACTACAGAGAAAATAAGTAAATGTCAATGCCCACATAGGTGACTCAAACCTGTTATCCCAGCACTATGGAAGGTGGAAGCAAGAGGATTATCTGAGCCCAGGGGTTCAAGACCAGCCTAGGTCACTTGACAAGACCTCATCTCTACAACTAAAGAAAAGGAAAATTTAGGCGGTGTGGTAGTATGCCTATAGTCCCAGCTCCTTGGGAGGCTGAGGCAGAAGGATCACCTGAGTCCAGCAAGTTGAGTCTGCAGTGGCCGTGAGCGTTCAAGTGCACTCCAGTCTGGGTGACAGAGTGAGACTCTGATTAAAAAAAAAAGTAAATGTCTTAAAAGGCGGTGGAGTCCTTTATTCCCCAAAAGACAGCTTTACAGGTTTACACAATACTTTAATTTTCCTTCTTTATCTGTTATGTGATGCTATACCAAAGTCAGCCTGGAAAGCAAACATTTTATAGCATTAATTTAAAAATCTGCCTTTCCAGGATTCTTAGGAATTTAGCAAGGTAAGGAAAAAGGTCAGAGTTTAGTCCTCAACGGGAATATATACATACACACTCACATACATATATATGTATATAGTTTAAGAATGGATTACAGATTTTTTAAAAGTTCAGATGGATAAAAATATGAGAAATGACACCACTCACAGACCTTCACTAAAGAACATTTTACAAGATATATTTTAGCCAAAATGAACATAAACCCATATGGAAATCTGATGGGAATGAAGGAATGAGGAACAAAGATATGTGAAAATAAGTCACTAACTTTAAACAAACATTGTAGGAAATTTTTTAAATCATGTCCAATTTGTAGATGAATAATGGCTAGAATTAAACCACTAGACAGAGACACCATACGGGGTGGAATGAGTTCACATGTCCCGAGGTGCATGATTGCTGATCTCCCAATGGCAAATTCCGTCCTTCCAGCATCCATCCCTATTATGTTGGGCTGCATTTGTTTTGCATTACATTTGTTTTGCATTGATTTGACCAGATCCATTCTAACCTTTTCCCTTTAACTCCTACATTCCAACCACCTCCTTGCCCCCCACCAGCCCACCCTATTCCTAGTGCTAGTTGCTGTTGGCAGATGTCTGTGAATGACTGGCAAGACCTGTTTGGTCAGTTTTACATTTATTTATATTTATATTTTATTTTATTTGAGACCGTGTTTCACTCTGTCACCCAGGCTAGAGTGCAGTGGCATGCTCGTGGCCACCGCAGCCTCGACCTATTGGGCTCCGGTCCACCTCAGTCTTCCAATTAGCTGGAACCACAGGCATGCACTGCCATGCCAGGCTAACTTTTTTTTGATCTACTGTAGAGACAAAGTCTCACCAAGTTGCCCAGGCTGGCTTTGAACCCCTGAACTCAGGCAATTCTCTCGCCTCTGTCTCCCAAAGTGCTGGAACTACAGGCATGAGACACCAAGCCCAGCCAAGTTTTTTCTTTAAATATTAAAAAGCCCGAATAGCCAAGGCAGTCCAGAGCAAAAAGACTAAGGCTGAAGGCATCATATTACCTGACTCCAAAATATATCACAGAGATTTAACAGCAAAAACAGCATGGTATTTATATAAAAACAGACACATAGACCAATGGAACAGAATAAAATAAATATAAGAATAAAATAAATAAATAAATAAATAAAGTCACATATTTACAACCAACTGATCTTCAACAGAGTCAGCAAGAACTTACACTGGGGAAAGGACCCTTTCTTCAATAAATGGTACTGGGAAAATTGGATAGTCATATGCACAAGTATGAAACTGGACCCCTATCTCTAACCATATATAAAAGTCAACTCAAAATGAATTAAAGACTTAAATATAAGACCAGAAACTATAAAAATGCTAGAAGAAAACCTAGGGAAAGCTCTCCCAGATATTAGTCTAGGCAAATAATGTATTATTACGACCTCAAAAGCATAGGCAACAAGAAGACAAATGGAACTTCATGTAAACTAAAGAGCTTCTGCAGAGCAAAAGAAATAATCAACAGAGTAAAGAGACAACGTGTGAAATGGGAGAAAACATTTGCAAACTATTCATGTCAGGGGACTAATATCGAGAATATACAAGAAACTCAAACAACTTAGAAAACAAACCCAAATAATTTCATTAGAAAGTGGGCAAAGGGACTGAACTCAGTGGCTCAGCCTGTAATCTCAGCACTTTGAGTCCAAGGCGAGTGGATTGCCTGAGCTCATGGGTTCAAGACCAGCCTGGGCAACTTGGCGAGATCTTATCTCTTAATATCTCTACAATAAAATAAAAAATTAGCCAGGCATGGCAGCGCACTTCTGTAGTTCCAGCTACTCAGAAGGCTGAGGTAGAAGGATTGCTGGAGCCCAGAAGTTCAACACTGGGGTGGCCGTGAGTGTGCCACTGCACTCCAGCCTGGGTGAAGGAGTGAGACGCCAACTCAAAAAAAAAAAGGGGGGGGGCAAAGGGCATGATTAGATATTTCTCAAAAGAAGACATACAAATGGCCAACAGGTATATGAAAAATTGTTGAACATTAATAATCAGAGAAATGCAAATCAAAACCACAATAAGATATCATCTTATTCCAGTCAGAATGGCTATTACTAAAAAGCAAAAAAAAAAAAAAGTGACAGATGTTGACAAGTGTGCAGAGAAAAGGGAACTCATACCCTGTTCGTAGGAATGCAAACTAGTACAGGTATACTGAAAAACAGTATGGAGATTTCTTTAAAAAGCTAAAAACATATCATTATCATTTGATCCAGCAATATCCACTACTGGGTATCTAACCAAAGGAAAATAAATCATTATATCAAAGGGATACCTGCACTTGTATGTTTATTATAGCATTATTCACCATAGCAAAGATAGAGAATTAACTTAAGTGTCCATCAACAGATGACTGGATAAAGAAAATATGGTATATATACACAATGGAATACTATTCAGCCAAACAAAATAATAAAACACTCTCATTTGCAGTCACATAGATGGAACTGGGGGGTCATTATCCTAAGTGAATAAGTCAGGCAAAAAAAAAAAAGACAAATATTGCGTATTCCCACTTATATGTGGGAGCTAAAACTTGAATACATGGAAGAGAGAGTACAAAGATAAATAACAGAGACTGGGAAGGGTGACGAGGGAAAAGTCCAGAGGATGAAGAGAAGTAGATTGAAAGGGTACAAACACACAGTAAGATAGAAGGAACAAATTCAATGTTTAATAGCAGAGCAAGATGACTGAACCAGGTCAGATAATTAAGCTCATGAACTTGCCACTGTGAGCTTACATTAGCAGTTCTGTACAAACAACTCGGTAAGGTTTCATAATCTTGGTATATCAACGTCTCACAGCTGTGTTTGTGTCAGTGTATGGCAGCGTCTTGCTGAGTGGTGTTCAGTTATTGTTGCTGCATGTTTTTGTGTACCAGTGTGAGAATGTTGGAGCTTGAATTAGAGCCATGAACAAAAACATTACATTTCTTGTTCAACTTGGCAAGAGTGGAAGTGAAATCAGGGACATGGTAGTCCAAGTTTGTGGAGATAATGCCATGAAGAAAATGGCAGTGTACAAATGGAATAAATGTTTTTCTGAGGGGAGAGAAAGCATCACTGATAAAGAGAAATCAGGAGGCCTAGTAGCAAGTCGAACTGATGAAAACATTGCAAAAATTTGTTGAATTGCGTGTCAAAATCATCGGTTGACTGTGAGAAACATAGCAGACCAAATAAACATTGATAGAGAAACAAAAAATCTGTTTTTTCCTTCATAACGTAATTTATTTTATTGTATTTTTATTTTAAAGATGTGGGGTACAATTCAGGATTAAGTATACAAGTGGTCATTGTACAGGTAAAATTTGGGCCTCCCTTTGGTACCCACTTTTGCCTGGTTTGAGATCAGGTACCCTTATTGATGTTGTCTCCCTGCTCCACCACCCCAGCAGTATCCTGCTACTGCCAATCCCTTTCTTATAGTAATACAGCAAATGTTCAGGGTCTACTTATGAGTGAGAACATGTGATAGATCACTGAGTATGATAGGCTCTAAATCCATCCATCTTGCTGCAAAGTTCATATGTTTGTCCTTCTTTGTGGTTGTGTAATAGTCCATTGTGTATATGTACCACATTTTAAAAATCGAGTCCAGGAGAAACAGAAAAATCTTACCTGCAAATCTTGACATGAGAAAGTTGTGTGCAAAAATGATTCTAAAGGAGCTCTTGCATTATGACAATGCACCAGCTCACACAGCACTGTCTGTGAGTGAGTTTTTAGCCAGTAAACAAAAAACTGTATTGGAATACCTACCCGACTCACTGGATCTGGCCCCCAATGACTTTTTTCTTTACCTGAAGATAAAGGAAACATTGAAAGGAAGACATTTTGATCAAGGGAAATAGAACGGGCTGGGTGCAGTGGCTCATACGTGTAATCCCAGCACTTTGGGAAGCCAAGGTGAGAGAATTGCCTGAGTCCAGGGGTTCAAGTCCATCCTGGACAACTTGGTGAGAACTCATCTCTACAATTAAAAAAAAAAATTAACCGGGCATGGTGGCATGTGCCTGTTGCTCCAGCTACTTGGAAAACTGTTTGGAATGAGGAGAATTTTAAGAACCTGATCCTTGTAAGGTCCTGCTTAAGCTTTTTATTTGTATTTTATTTTATGTGTGCAAATTTATGAGGTATATGAGAAATTTTGTTCATGTGTATAATATGTACTGATCAAGTGGGGGTGTCCAGCACTGAAGTAGAATACATTTTTGTTAAATATGAGGTCTGACAACTAAGTTCGTGAATTCATCCCAGAAAAAGTGCTACATACCTCATTGCTGAAATCACTATGGTCACCTTCGAAGTACTCCCCTTGGGAAGCTATGCATTGATACCAGAGCCTAGTCCACCCATCAAAGTAATTTTGCAACTCCTTTTCTGGAATGACTATCAGACCTGTCATTGCATTACCCTTTTCTTTCTTTTTTTTGAGTCAGAGTTTCACTCTGTTGCCCAGGCTAGAGTGCAGTAGCATGCTCATGGCCACCACAGCCAACCTGCTGGGCTCAGGCAATTCTTTTACCTCAGTCTTCCAAGTAGCTGGAACTACAGGCGCACACTACCATGCCCCAGTAATTTTTGATTTATTGTAGAGATGAGGTCTTGCCAAGTTGCCCGGGCTGGTCTCAAACCCGTGGGCTCAGGCAATCCATTTGCCTCAGCCTCCCAAAGTGCTGAGATTACAGGCTGAGTCACCACGCTCAGCTGACATATATTGTCATAACAAAAAATATAAAGTCAAAATTTTTTAAGAATAAAAAATTAGTAAATGGCAAAGACAATTGTGTTTTCATTGTTATTGTGTGTGTGTAGGAGTTTTATTGATGGGTTTTTGCTATCTAGAGGATTAATAAATGAATATATATGTAATTTATGAATAATATTTTTCCACAGAATTTATTTTCTTACCTCTATTTCAGCAAAATTACTAATAATACTGTTATTATCCACGTTTTTATATATTTAGTGTCTTCTTTTTACCTTTTTCTTTTTTCTTTTTTTTTTGAGTTGGAGTCTCACTCTGTCACTCAGACTGGAGTGCAGTGGCCGCTCCCGGCCACCGCAGCCTCGACCTGCTGGGCTCCGGCGATCCTTCCACCTCAGCCTTCCAAGTAGCCAGAATTACAGGCATGCGCTACCACGCTCGGCTGATTTTTTTTTTTTTGATTTATTGTAGAGATGAGGTCTCGCCAAGTTGCCCAGGTGGGTCTCGAACCTGTGGGCTCAGGCAATCCACTCACCTCAGCCTCCCAAAGGCGTGGGATTACAGGCTGAGCCACCAAACCTGGCTTTTTATCTTTTTCAATGCCTTTTCCTCAGTCATTGAGGTGATTCTTAGATGACTTTTTGTTAATTTCAGTTCAGAAAATTTCTTTCATCTAAGCAGTAACTGGAATTGTCAGTAAAATTCTTAAAATAATACTCTTAAAACAATACTTGTTAATTTTAGAAACAAAAGATAAATTTTATATCTCATGTTCACTGCAATAAGGATATATGAAAATAATCATGAAACAAAATATTTTAAGTTTATTATATAACTGTTATTGCTTGTAAATGATGATACTGTCTTATAAAATATTAACTTATAAAATAATGTAAAGAATTGTTATTATACTTCATTGAAGTTTCGTCTTAAAGTACTAGTGTGAATCCCAAGGGAAAGAGAAGAGTTGTGCACATGTTTTTTTTTTTTAATGTTCAGTTTTTTATTTTAAAGATGTGGGGTAAAATTCAGGATTAGGTATATAAATGTTCATTATGTAGGTATCCTTGTTGATGAGTGTGTCCCCCCCTTCCCCAGGCAGACTATCACTACTGCCAATCCTGCTTCCCTGCCCCCTCCCAGCAGTTTCCCACTACTGCCAATCATTTTCTTATAGTATTACGATATTTGTTTAAGTTCCGCTTATGAGGGAGAACATGTGATACTCAGTTCTTTGTTTCTGTGAAAGGTCACTCAGTATTATAGACTCTAGTCCATCCAGGTTGCTGTGAAATTCATGATTTTGTTCTTCTTTATGGCTGCATAATATTCCAGCATGTATATCTACCACATTTTTTATCTGTTCCTATTTTGATGGGCAGCACGTTTGGTTCCAAGTTATTGCTACTGTGAACAATGTTGTGATAAACATACGTGTGCAGGTATCTTTTTATAGAATGATTTGAGTTCTTCTGAGTATATTCCCAGTAGGGGGATTGCGGGGCCGTATGGAGGTCGATTTTTAGATCTTTTAGGAATCACCACACTGTTTTCCACAGAGGCTGTACTAGTTTACACTCACACCAACAGATAGAAGTGTTCCCTTTTTGCCACATCCTCTCCAGCATCAGTTTTTATTGCTGATAGCCTTCCTGACTGGAGTTAGATGGTATCCCAGTGTAGATTTAATTTGCATTTATTTGATGACTAGTGAGGTTGAGCATTTTTTCATATATCTGTTGCCTGCTCATATGCCTTCTTTTGAGAAGTGTCTATTCATATCTTTTGCCCACTTTGTAATGGGACGTTTTTTTTTTCTTTTCAGCATGTTTGAGTTCCTTGTAGATCCTAAATGTTAGGCCTTTGTCAGACATACAGTTGGCAAATATTTTTTCCCAGTCTGTGGGCTGTCTCCCCACTCTCTTGGTGGTTTCTTTGGCTTTGCAGAAGCTTGTCAGTTTGATGAGGTCCCACTTGTCTATCTTATCTCTTATGGCACGGGCACTTGGGGTTTTGATCAGGAATTGGTTGCCAGTTCCAATTTCCATAAGGGTGTCTCCTGCATTTTCTAAGGTTCTTATAGTTTGAGGTTTTACATTTAGGTCTTTGATCCATTTAGAGTTGATTTTTGTGTGTAGGGATCTTGTTTCAATCTTCTGCATGTGGTTAGCCAGTTTTCACAGCACCATTTACTGAATAGGTTCTCCTCTTCCCAATGGTTGTTAGTGGAGGCTTTGTCAAAGATGTGTTGGTTGAGAAATTGAGGTTTTGCCTCTGGAATCTCGATCCTGCTCCATTGGTCTATATGGCTGCTCTTATACCAATACCAGGCTGTCTTGACTATTGGAACTACAGGCGCGCATACCATACCTTGCTAATTTTTAATTTATTGTAGAGATGAGGTCTCACCAAGTTGCCCGGGATGGCCTTGAACCTGCGGCTCAGGCAATCCACTCACCTCAGCCTCCCAAAGTTCTGGGCCTCCGAGTCTGACTCTGATTTGTGTTTTTTGTTTGTTTGTTTTTGCTGAGGATTGTTTTGGCGATTCGTGATCGTTTATGTTTCCATATGAATTCCTGTATTGTCGTTTCCAGTTCTGAGAAGAATGTTGCTGGTAATTTAATGGGTATTGCATTAAATCTATAGATTTCCTTGGATAGGATGGACATCTTAACAATGTTAATTCTTCCAATCCATGAGCATGGAATATTTTTCCATTTGTTTTTGTCATCTTTGATTTCTTTGAGCAGTGTTTTGTAGATTTTACTGTCTTTCACGTCTCTGGTTAGGAAGATGCCAAGGTATTTGATTTTTTTTTTTTCTGGCTATTGTGAATAGAATTGTGGTTTTTTTTAATTTTTTTGAGTTGGAGTCTTACTCTGTCGCCCAAACTGGAGTGCAGTCGCATACTCCTAGCCACCACAGCCTCAACCTGCTGGGCTCCTGTGATCCTTCCACCTCAGCCTTCCAAGTAGCTGTAACTACAGGCATGCCCTACCATCCCTGGCTAATTTTTTTATTTATTGTAGAGACGACATCTCGCCAAGTTGCCTGGGTGGGTCTTGAACCCGTGGGCTCAGGCAATCACTCGCCTCGGCCTCCCAAAATGCTGGGATTACAGACTGAGCCACTGAGCCCGGTCGGGATTGTGCTTTTTATTTGGGCTTCTGTTTGTTTATTGTTGGTGTATAGAAATGTGACTGTCTTTTGCACATTGATTTTATACCCTGAGATTTTGCCAAAATCCTTTATCAACGCAAGGAGGTTTTTGGCAATTCTCTTGGGTTTTCAAGGTATAGAATCATGTTGTCTGCAAAGAGGGATAACTTGGCTTCCTCTTTTCCAATTTGGATACCCCTGATCTCCTTCTCTTGTCTGACTGCTCTAGCTGGAACTTCCAAAACTATGTTGAAAAGGAGAGGTGAGGCCGAGCTCCGTGACTCAGCCTGTAATCCCAGCACTTTGGGAGGCCGCTGCGAGTGGATTGCCTGAGCCCGCGGGTTTGAGACCCACCCAGGCAACTTGGAGAGACCTTGTCTCTACAATAATCAAATATTATTCCAGCTACTTGGAAGGCTGAGGCAGAAGGATCGCTGGAGCCCAGTAGGTCGAGGCTGCAGTGGCTGGGAGCGTGCCACTGCACTCTAGTCTGTGCAACAGAGTGAGACTCCAACTCAAAAAAAAAAAAAAAAAAAAAGAAAGAAAGAAAGAAAAGGAGAGGTGAGCGTGGGTATCCTTATCTTGTTTCAGTTTTCAGATGAAATGATTCTGATTTCTGTCTGTTTAGCAGTATGCTGGCTGTGGGTTTCTCGTAGATGACTCTTACTATTTTGAGGTATGTTCCATCTATGCCTAGATGTTTGAGGGTTTTTATCAAGAAGGGGGTGCTGGATTTTGTCAAAAACTTTTTCTGCATCTAATGATATTAATCATGCAGTTTTTGTTTTTGTTTTTTTTTTTTACATCTGTTGATGTATTTAATTATATTTACGGTCTTACGAATGCTGATCCAGCCCTTCATCCCGGAGGTGAAGCCTGCTTGGTCAATGGTGAATGATTTTTGAGATGTGTTGTTGAATCCGATTTGCTAGGATCTTGTTGAGAATTTTAGCATCTATGTTCATCAAGGATATTGGCCTGTAGTTTTCCTTCTTTGCTGGATCTTTATTTGGCTTGGGTATCGATGTG
The DNA here is from genome assembly GCF_000164805.1 of Carlito syrichta. NCBI lineage: Eukaryota > Metazoa > Chordata > Mammalia > Primates > Tarsiidae > Carlito > Carlito syrichta. Next base: position 16,251 of record NW_007249323.1, on the reverse strand, counting down.
ATGTTAGCTTCGTAAAATGATTTGGGGAGAGTTTCATCTTTCTCATTTGCCTAGAATACTTTCAATAGGATTGGTATCAATTCCTCCTTGTATTTTTTGTAGAATTTTGCTGGAAAGTCATTTGGTTCAGGGTTTTATTTTGTAGGTAGTTTTCTTATGACATAGTCAATATCCTGGATTGTTGTTGGTCTATTAGGGTCTTGATTTCTTCTTGTTTCAACTTGGGGAGGTTGTGTGATGTCAGAAATTCCTCCATTTCCTTTAGGTTTTCAAGTTTGTTTCCATATAAGGGTACATAGTAGTCTCTGATAATCTTTTATATTTCTTTGGGTCAGTTGTGACTAGATCTTTTGCATTTCTGATTGTGTTTATTTGGACTTTTTCTTGGTCAGTCTAGCTAAGGAACCATTAATCTTGTTTATCCTTTCAAAGAACCAGCTTTTTGTTTCACTGATTTTTTTGTATTATCTTTTTGAATTTGAGCTTTTTATTTTGGTGATCTGGATTCTTCTGCTGAAGTTAGGGTTTTGGTAGTCTTGTTTTTCCAGCTCCCTTAAGTGATTTGTTAGGTTGCTAACTTGAGATCTTTCCATTTTCTTCATGTGTGTTCATAGAGTTATGAATTCCCCTCTTAGTATTGCTTTCATGGCATCTCAGAGGTTTTGGTAAGATTTTTCTTCATTTTCATTTGTTTCCAGGTATCTTTTAATTTCTGTTTTGATTTTCATGTTGACCCAGGAGTTGCTTAGCGTCATGCTGTTTAGTGCCCATGTCTTTGTGGGTTTGGGGGGAACTTTGTTGATGTCTATTTTTTTTTTTTATTCCACTGTGGTCTGAGAAGGTGCATGGCAGAATTTCAATCTCGTGAAATTTGTTTATGCTTGATTTATGGCCAAGGATGTGGTCAATCTTAGAGTACGCTCCATGTGGTGATGAGTAGAATGTATATTCTGTGGTCGTTGGGTGGAGTGTTCTGTAGGTATCAATTAATTCCATTTGTCACGTAGAGGTTCCAGATCTCCTTGTTGATTTTTTCTCTTGATGATCTGTCTAGGGTTGTGAGTAGGGTATTTAAGTCCCCAGCTATGATAGTGTTAGGGTCAATATCTTTTTAAAGTTTACCTAGAAACTGCTTGATGAAAGTTGGTGCTCCTATATTGGGTGCATATATGTGTAGGATAGATATTTCTTGTTGATGGATTGAACCTTTTATTATTATGTAGTGACCTTCCACATCTTTTTTGATTTTTGATAGCTTAATGGGTATTTTGCCTGATATTAAGATCATGACTCCTGCTTTCTTTTGTGTTCCGTTCACCTAAAATTTTGTTTCCCATCCTCTTACTTTGTGTCTGTGAGTGTCCTTTCTGGTGAGATGAGTCTCTTGGAGACAATATATTGCTGCCTCATGATATTTTATCCATTTTGCCATTGTATATCTTTTCAGTGGTGCATTTAATCCATTCACATTCAGGCTAATTATTGAGATGTAAAATTTATCCCTGTCGTGAGGTTCTTATAGAGTTTGCTGTTGTTGTTGCTGTTTGTTGTCTTTCTTTTGATTGTTGGGTTGATTCATGTGTGTTTTCAATTTTTTTCCTGCATTCTTGTGAAGGGCATTTTTGTTCTTTTTCCCCTTTCTTCTGTGTTTAATACTTTTTTTTGAGTTGGAGTCTCACTCTGCCACCCAGACTGGAGTGCAGTGGCCGCTCCCAGCCACCGCAGCCTCTACCTGCTGGGCTACGGGATCCTTCTGCCTCATCCTTCCAAGTAGCTGGAACTACAGGAGCGCTACCACGCCTGGCTAATTTTTTACTTACTGTAGAGATGAGGTCTCACCAAGTTGCCTAGGCGGGTCTCGAACCCATGGGCTCGCAATCCACTTACCTCAACCTCCCAAAGCATGGGATTACAGGCTGAGCCACTGAGCCCGGCTAATATTTTCTTAAATGTTTCTTGTACAGCTGGTCTGGAGGCAGCATAAGCTCTTAGGGATTGAATGGGAAAATATTTTGATTCTCCATCACTGATGAAGCTTAGCTTAGCTAGATAGGTAATTATTGGTTGAAATTGTTTATCTTTGAGAACTTTGAAGATTTGGCTCCAAGCTCTCCTAGCCTGGAGTGTTTCTGTAGAAGAATCTGCTGCTATTCTAATTGGTCTTCCCTGGTAGGTAGTCTGACCTTTTTCTCTTGCTGCCTTTAGGATTTTTTCTTTTATACCAACTTTGTACAGGCAAATTACTATGTATCTAGGAGTTGGTCTTCTCATTTGTTGTCTCACAGGGGTTCTCTGAATCTCTTTTGTTTGAATGGTTGCATCACTGATGAGATGAGGGAAGTTTTCTTGGATAATTTCATGAAATGTTTGTTCCAGGGTGGTCTCTGTCTTTCTGCCTCAGGAAGTCCAATTACTCAGGTTCGGCCTCTTGAAATAATCACTCACCTCTTGAAGGCTTTGTTCTGTCTTTTTAAGCTTTTTTCCTAATTTTTTTTTTTTTTTGAGTTGGAGTCTCACTCCTTCGTCCAGGCTGGAGTGCAGTGGCATGCACATTTACAGTCACCCCGCATCGACCTGCTAGGCTCCAACAATACTTCTGCCTCAGCCTTCCAAGTAGCTGGAAATATAGGCATGTGCTACCACACCCGGCTATTTTTAATTTTATTGTAGAGACAAGGTCTTGCCAAGTTGTCTGGGCTGGTCTTGAACCCACAGGTTCAGGCAATCCACTCACCTGAGCCTCCCAAAATGCTGGGATTACAGGCTGAGTCACTGAGCCCAGCCTCTTATCTATGTTTTTGACAGTTTGGGTTAGTTCCATATTTTGGTCCTCAAGCTCTGAGATTCTTTCTTCTGCTTAGCTAATTCTGCTTTCCATGCTTATCAGTTTGCAGTTTATTTCATTCACTGTATTCTTTACTGTTGTTATCTCAGTTATCAATTCTTTCTTCTTGTCTCTTCTTAGTTCTATTTGTTCTCTCTATTGGTTCTATTTCTTCTCTCTATTAATGTCTTGATATCTGGGTTTGTGGTTTGAGGCAGTCATTCTGGGGGCTCTTCATTGTTTGCATTCCAATGTCTGTATTCTCAGTGTCTGACCTCCTAGAGGTCTGTGTGAGACCTATATTCTTCTTTTGGTTTTTCTTCATTTGTATAGATTCCCCCGCCCCTTTTTTACCTCTTCTTTAATTCTGTTGTTGACAGATGGGGGGGAGCTTTTACTTCTGTTTGCTCAATCTCCTATTCTTCATTATGTGGATCCTCTGGTTTTGTTCAATTCTGAAACTGGGCTGTGGGTTGGGGGCTGTACTTTTTGCAGTTCTGAGATTTAATTGAGGGGGGAGCTGTGTTCAGAATCTATCTGCAGATCCTAGTATCTGCTGACAGGTGTGTGGGCCCCCTGGAACCCACTTCCCACACTGCCTTACAATCTGTCCATGCGGTGGGGGTATAGGTTTGCTCTCTGAAAGCAAAATGAGGTAGGAAAAGAATGGAAAAAGGAAGGAGGAGCATGAGAAGAAGGTGGAGAGAGAGACGAGTAAGGGGAAAACAGACATACCAACCAGTTTGCTGCCTGTCATGTCTCCCACTCAGTTCTGACATGTCTGTGTCCAATCCAGCATGGGGAAGGGTGTCTGTCTCTCCAAGTTTGATGAGATTACCTCTAGGTTCCAAGTTGGAGGCTGGGTGTAGCTGGGCAGGACAACGCATATCTCTGCCTGGTCCCAGGACAGAGAAAATGGCTCCGGTTGACCTTTCCTCACTGGGGGTGGGGCTACTCACTCCAGTTCTCCCGTTTTCTCTCTCCACCAATCGGATCCAGGGGTTCCAGCCACTTTGCGGTCACAGGTGATGGTGTGGACTGGGCACCAGGCAATGAGAATCAGCTGTATTAGGCAGGTTTTTCTCAGGAGAGTGCTGCAAACAGCAGACAATCTTGCGTGTGCTGGGCTCCAAACTCAGGGTGATGTGGGGCTGCAGTTACCTCTGGAGGAGAGCCCTGGGTGCATGAACCCAAGTCTCCCCTCAGACAGCTTTTCATTCACCCACTGGCACATGCCCATTCATGCAGAAAGTCTTTATGGACACTCGCTTTTGTGGAAACTCTCAGTCCAACCAGTCCCGTCACCATCTTGCTGGAAGTCTCTAGTCCCTCTTTTTAATGAATCACAAATACCAGCAGCTTCTCAGAAAAGAGAACACTCTGGAAGTCCAAGATCAGGGCATCAGCAGATTTAGTGCTAAGTGAGGACCAGTTTCCTGATTCATAGATAGCACCTTTTCATGGTGTGCTCACATAGTGCAAGGGTTATGCACATGTTTTTAACATTCTCTTGTCAGCCAGGTGCGAGGGCTCAGCCTGTAATACTACCATTTTGGAAAGCAGAAATGAGAGGATTGCCTGAGCTCAGGGGGTTCTAGACCAGCCTGGACAACTTTGTGAGACCTTGTCTCTACAATAAAAATCACAAAAACTAGCCAGGCATAGTGACATGTGTCTGCAGTTCTAGCTACTTGGAAGGCTGAGGTGGAAGGATCGCCGGAGCCCAGCAGGTTGAGGCTGTGGTGACCAAGAGTGTGCCACTGCACTCCAGCCTGGGTGACGAGTGAGACTCCAACTCAAAAAAAAAAAAAAAAAAAAAGATACACTCATCTGGACACAATGGCTCATGCCTATAATCCCAGCACTTTGGGAGGTTGAGACAAAAGGATTGCTTGATCTCAGGAGTTCGAGACCAGCTTGGGCAACATGGTGAGACCTCGTCTTCTACAATAAGTCAAAAAAATTAACTGAGTGTGGTGGCCCATGCCTGAAATCCCAGCTTCTTGGGAGGCTGAAGCAGAAGGACACTTGAACCCAGCATGTCAAGCTTGTGGTGACTGTGATTGTGTCACTACCCTCTAGCCTGGGTAGCAAAGTGAGATTCTGACTCAAAAAAACAAAACAAAAACAAAACACACACACACATATTTTTTGAGTGTTTTGATTAGTGAGAAAGTTTAAAGTTCAGGACTGGGGAGAGAGAATTATTTCCTAGGTCTAAGGATGATACTGTCTAGCTTATCTTCTAAATAAAGGAGAAGACTGGGCTCAGTGGCTCAGCCTGTAATCCCAGCATTTTGGGAGGCTGAGGTGAGTGGATTACCTGAGCCTGAGGGTTCAAGATCAGCCCGGGCAACTTGGCAAGACCTTGTCTCTACAATAAATCAAAAGTTAGCTGGTTGTCATAGTGTGCACCTAAAGTTCCAGCTACTTGGAAGACTGAGGCAGAAGGATCGCCGGAGCCCAGCAGGTTGAGGCTGTGGTAGCCATGACCATGCCACTGCACTCCAGTCTGGGTGACAGAGTGAGACTCCAACTCAAAAAGTAAATAAATAAGTAAAATAAAAGATTATTGACCAATTCGGAGCTCTCTTTAAGTCCTCCTTCCAATTTCGTCTCCCTTCTGCCTCCTAAGAAGCCACCATTAATTTTGTGTGTGTAGTTTCAGCTATCTTTCAAATTTTTATTTTGTATATAGATACATGTGTATTATACTATATGTCATATATAATATGTGTTGTAGTATATGTACTCTATTGACATTAATGGTAATCTATACTTGAGCTATATCACAGTTGATGTACGTTAATGTGCTTTCCAATTTGGCGATGTTGTGAAGAAACCTGTTTTGAATATTCTTGGGTGTGTTTTTGATGGATGTAAGCAATCATTTCTTTTGGGCATATCCTCAGAGATTCAGTTGCCAGGTCGTACAGTATGTGTTTGTTCAGATTTAATAGATACTTTCACACAGTTTTCATAGTGGTTATACAAATGTAAGCATCCTTAGTAATGTGTGAGCATTCCCGTTGCTCCACATTAGTGTTGACACTTGGTGTTATCAGTCTTTTCAGAGGGGGGTAGGGTAGATGTACCCGACTGTGGTTTTAGTTTGCATTTCCGGTAGCGGGCATCTGTAGTTCTGGCTACTTGGAAGGCTGAGGAAGAAGGATTATCAGAGCCCAGCAGGTAGATGTTGGGGTGGCCATGAGTGTGCCGCTGCCCTCCAGCCTGGGCAATGGAGTGAGACTCTGACTCAAGAAAAAAAATAATTTGCATTTTTCAGATTATTGACAATATTGTGCAACTCATCCATTTATTGGTGATTCTCTTGTGCAATGTGTCTGTCTAGATCTTTATCCTGTTTTTGTGAAAGTTCTAACTTTTCCTAAGTAATTTGCCAAAATATATGCTACATTTGTATAGGATTTATTTTGATTAATCTGTGTATCACAAATATCTTTTTTCATGCCTGTGGCTTACAGTTTCATTCTCTTAATAGGAAATACTTAATTGTAATGAATTCCAGTTTATTAAAATTTCTTTGTGAGTTATTATGATTGATATTGTAATTTTAATTTCAGTTTCTACTTGGTAATTTCTAGTATATAAAATTGTAATCAATTTTTGTGTACTGATCTTATATCCTGTGAGCTTGCTGAACTCATTATTAATTTTAAGAGATTGGATTTTTTAAGATTTCTTGGGGTTTTTAAAATGTAGACAATTATGTCATCTGTAAATTGGGACAATTTTATTTTTTCTGTTTCAATGTGTATACCTTTTATTTTATTAATATTGTTAATAAAATTAATATTTTATTAATATTTACTTAATTGTGCTGGCTAGGCTTTCTAGTACTATGTTGAACAAAAGTGGTAAGAGCATATATCCTTGCCTTGTTCTGAAATTTAAGAAGAAAGTATTCAGTCTTTTACTCTTAAGTCTTTTACTCTTAGCTGTACAGTTTTTTGTGGATGTTCTTCCTCAGGGTGAGGAAGGTCCCAGTTATGTAGTTTGCTGGACGTTTGTATCACAATCAGGAAAAGAATTTTTTCAAGTTTTTTTCCAGCAATTGATATGGCCATAGAATTTTTTTCCTTTAATCTATTAATATAGTGTGTCTTATTGATTTTTTAATATTGACTTGATTTATTTGTCCTCTTAAATTTCTCTTAGCAATGTTACATAGTTTTCAACTTGGAAATCGTAAACGTCTTTCATTAGATTTGTTCCTATGTATTTAGAGCTTTTTGTTTGTAAATGGAACTATTTATTTAATTTCATTTTCTAAATGTTTATCATCAGTATATAGAAATAAAATTATTTACATATTGACTTTGTATCCTGCAAATTTGCTAAATTTACTTAATACTTTCAATAGATTTAACGTGGACCCTTTAAAAATTTTTATGTACTCAATCATGTTTCTGCAAATTAGGGCAGTTTCAGTTCTTTTTCTTTTTTACTTATTTTTATTTCCATGTTGTACTAGCTAGAATCTCCAGTAACAAACTGAGTAAAAGTGGTGATGGTGGATATTCTTATCTGATTTCTGAGATCAATGGGAAAATATTCAATACTTTACATTTGAGTAGGATTTCTGCTATAGAGTTGTGTGTGTGTGTGTGTGTGTGTGTGTGTTGTTTTGCTTTTTTGCATGTGCAAAATTCAGAACCAATTTTTTTTTCTTTTTTTGAGTTGAAGTCTTACTCTGTCACCCAGGCTGGATTGCAGTGGCATTATCACAGGTCACCACAGCCTCAACCACCTGGGCTCAGGTGATCCTTCCATCTCAGTCTCCCAAGTTGCTGGTACTCCAAGCACATACCGCCACTCAACTAATTTTAAAATTTTTTTGTAGAGTCAAGGTCTTGCTATGCTGCCTAGGCTGGTCCTGAACTCCTAGGCCCAAGTGATCCTCCCACCTCAGCCTCCCAAAATGCTGAGATTACAGGCATGAGCCACCATGACCAGCCTCAGAACCAATTTTTAAAAAAATATATTATTTAGCCCCACATAAGGTATTAAGACATGTCATTGTAAACTCAAAAACTAGTTATAAAATATCACCAACAAGGAATAAAGTAATTTACTTGTAATTATGATTAAGGATATAACAAATGTTTAAATAAATTTAAATGTTGTGTTTTAAATTAAGATAAGGTTACATATAGAAAAAATGCACAGATCTTATGAATTTTAATATACTCATGTAACTAGTATCCCAGAAAGATATAAAACATTTCTGCATTCTCCCAATTTTATCTTGCTGACTTTCAGTCACTACTCATACCACATGGGCAAACATTATTCTGATTTCTGTCACTGTTTTAGTTTTGTCTGTTCTAAAATTTCACATATATGGAATCATAAAGCATGTATTCTTTTGTATTTGGCATATTTGCTCAGCTAAATATTTTTAGCATGACATAAATTTTTATTCATTCTCCTGTTTGACCAACATTTAAGCTGTTTCTAGTTTTTGTCTATTATAAATAAAGCTGATATAAATATTTCCATATACATCTTTTTGTGAACTTTCATTTTGATTTATCTTGGGTTTATACCTAGGACAGGAACTGCTGGGTCATAGATTAAGTCTGCTGAACTTTATAAGAAACTTCAAAACCGTTTATTATAGTGATAGCACTGTTTTCTATTACCACTAGCAATATATGAATACCAAATGTCCCATGTCCTTCACAACATTTGGTGTTAGTCCTTTTAAATTTTGGGGGGCCTTTTTTGGTAATAACCTTTTCAACAGATTTAGGGAGTTCTATTCCTAATGTGTTGTGAGACTTTATCATTTATGGGGATTAAACTTTATTAAAATTATTAAAATTTTTTTACATCTATTGAGACATTTGTATGATTCTCATTTATTTTGTTAATGTGGTGAATTATACTGTTTGGTGTTTCAATGAATTTATTGAACTGTAATTTATATATCTTGAACTTGCCAATTTTAAGTGTACAGTTTGATGACATTTTGCACATTTATGCTGTTGTGCAATGACTATCTCAAGACATCATCCAAAAACTTTCCTCAGAAGTTTGTTTTATTGTTTTTCCAATCCCCAGGAAATCTCTAAAATGTTTTCTCTCTGTATAATTTTGCCATTTCTAGAAATTCTATATAAATGAACTTATTGAATATGTGTCCTTTACCACATGCCAACGAACCAAGGCTACCTGCAATCAACTATGTAAGACATTACTGCATAGTTGCATTATAATTTGGAAGCAAATTGTCTTGTCCCCTTTAGAACTTCAGATGATTATAGCCTCAGCTGATGTCTTGACTGCAGCCTCATAAGAGACCCCAAAAGAGCAATCTACCTATCTGAGCAATTATCAAATTCCTGACCCACAGAAACAATGAGATAATAAATATTATTTTGTTTAGGAATTGAGATAATTGGCCGGGAGTGGGGTAGCTCAGCCTGTAATCCCAGCACTTTGGGAGGCCAAGGTGAGAGGATTGCCTGAGCCTGGGGGTTTGAGATCAGCCTCGGCAACTTGATGAGACCTCGTGTCTACAATGAATCACAAAAATTATCTGGGTGTGGTGGTGTTCATCTGTAGTTTCAGCTAATTGAAAGGGTGAGGTGGAAGGATCACCTTAGCCCAGCAGGTCGAGGCTGTGGTGGCCGTGAGCGTGCCACTGCACTCCAGCTGGGCCTACAAGAGTGAGACTCCAACTCAAAAAAAAAAAATAGGGATAATTTATTACACACAGCAATAAATAACTAATACACTTGCATTCGTGGCATAAGCCCATTGATCATTATGTACTACTCTTTTTACATATTCCTGGATTCTGTTTGTTATTATTTTATATAGAATCCCTATGTTTAAGTTCATGAGAGGTAGTGACGTATAATTTTCCTTTCTTTTTTTTTTTTCTTCTGGTTATTATTTATTTATTTATTTTTCAAGTCGGAGTCTCACTCTGTTACCCAGGCTGGAGTGCAGTGGCACACTCCTGGTCACCACAACCTCGACCCACTAGGCTCAGGAGATCATTCTGCTTCAGCCTTCCAGGAGCTGGAACTATAGGCGTGTGTTACCATGTCTGGCTAATTTTTTTTTTTTAATTGTAGAGACGAAGTTTCGTCATGTTTCCTAGGCTAGTTTCGAACCCGTGGGTTTAGGCAATCCTCTTGCCTCTGCCTCTCAAAGTACTGGGATTACAGGTATAAGCCACCGCACCCAACCAATTTTCCTTTTTTTTTTTTTTTTTTTTGAGTTGGAGTCTCACTCTGTCACCTAGACTGGAGTGCAGTGGCTGCTCCCAGCCACCGCAGCCTCGTCCTGCTGGGCTTCGGCGATCCTTCCGCCTCAGTCTTCCGAGTCAATTTTCCTTTTTTATAATGTCCTTTTCAAATTTTGGCACCAAGAACATACTGATTTATAAAATGAGTTGGGAAGTGCTGTCACATTATTATGATCTCAAAGAGTTTTTATGAAATTAGTAATGTGTCTTTGTTATATATTTAGAAGAATTCAAGAAAGAAAACACTTAAACGTGAGGTTTTATTTGGAGAAGGTTTATAAATTATAAATGGAATTTCTTGTATAGAAGTGGGACTATTGAACATTTCTTTGTTTTTCTTTCTGTCTTTTTTTTTTTTTAAGGCACGATCTCACTCTGTCACCCAGTTAAGAGTGCAGTGGCATGATCACGGTTCGCTGCAGCCTTGACCTCCTGGACTCAAGCAATCCTTCTGCCTCATCCTCCCAAGTAGCTGGGACTATAGGTATGTACCACGAAGTCAGGCTAATTTTAAAGTTTTTTTGTAGAGACAAGGTTTTGCTATGTTTCCCAGGCTGGTCCCAAACTTCTGGGCTCAGGTGGTCCTTGTCCCTTGTCCTCCCAAAGGGCTGGTATTACAAGCATGAGCCACCATGTCTGCCTTCTTCTTATACTTTTTTTTTTTTTAAATTTGAGACAGTGTCTCTCTACTGTCTGAATAAACAGAGTGCAGAGAGGCTAGGATGCAATAGTGAAATTATAGCTCACTGCATTGCAACCTTAAACTCCTGGGCTCAAGTGATCCTCCTGCCTCAGCCTTCCCAAGTAGCTGGGACTGTAGTTGCACACCACCATGTCCAGCTAATTAAAAACAAAAATTTTGTGTGTATGAAGACAAGATCTCACTATGTTGCCCAGCCTGGTCTCGAACTCCTGGTCTCAAGTGATTCTTTTACCTTGGCTTTCAAAATGCTGGGATTAGAGGCATGAACCCCCACACCTGGCCAGAAATTTTCTATTTTTTCTTATTTCAATTTTGTTTGTGAAATAATCAATCCATTTTATACCAACTGTCAGATTTATTATCATAAATTATTTCATAATATATTTTTATCTTTGTATCTGTAGAATTTCTGAAATTCATAATTTGTGCTCTCTCTCTGTTTGCATCAGTCTTCCCATGGATTTATGGATTTTAATAATCTTTTCAAAGGACCACCTGAGGCTTTGTTAAGTGTCTCTATTGTATGTTTGCTTTTTGTTTCATTGAGTTATGCTCTTATCTATCCTACTATATTTGGGTCCATTTCCTGTTGTTTATCTAGCTTAAGTTGGGAGCTTTTATAATTTATTTTCAATCTTTCTCTTTTTTCCAATGTATACATTTAACATTTTATGTTCCTCACTAGGCACTGTTTTAGCTACTTCCTACACGCTTTTATATGTAGTAACTTTTTTTTTGCTGTTTATTCAGCTTAAATTATTTTCTAATATTCATTTTGATTACTTCTCTGATCCATGGGCTGTGCAAAAATAAGTACTTAATTTCAAAATCTTTAGGGATTTCCTGGTAATCTTTTATAAAATGTATTTACAGTTTAAATCTACAGCGTTCAATGAATATATTCTCTTCTTGCTATTCAATGTACTTGGTCAAATTTTCAAGTTTCAAAGTTTTTAACCTTCCTGTTTTTTATTTTTTTGAGTTGGAGTCTTACTCTGTCACTCAGACTGGAGTGCAGTGGCCTCTCCCGGCCACTGCAGCCTCGACCTGCTGGGCTCCGGTGATCCTTCTGCCTCAGCCTTCCAAGTAGCTGGAATTACAGGCATGCGCTACCACGCCCAGCTGATTTTTGATTTATTGTAGAGATGAGGTCTCACTGCCCAGGCAGGTCTTGAACTCGTGGGCTCAGGCAATCCACTCACCTCAGCCTCCCAAAGGCGCGGGATTACAGGCTGAGCCACCGAGCCCGGCTTTTTTTTTTTTTTTTTTAATTATATGAAATCTCCTCTTTACCTTTAACAATATTTCTTCGTGTCATTTTTTTTTCTTTCTTTTTTTGAGGCAGAGTCTCATTCTGTTGCCCAGGCTGGAGTGCAGGGGCACAATCACAGTTTACCACAGCCTTAACATCCTGGGCTCAGGTGATCCTTCCACCTAAGTAGCTGAGACTACAGAGACACATCACCATGCCTGGCTACTTTTATTTATTTATTTTTTGTAGAAATGAGGTCTTGCTATGTTGCCCAGGCTGACCTCGAACTCCTGGACTCAAACAATTCTCTCATCTTAGCCTCCCTAAATGCTGGAATTACAGGCATGAGCCACCATGTCTGGTCCATGTTTCTTTATATATGCTTACATTTAAATACACACTCATGTATCTTTGCATATGTATACACTTAATAACATAGTATCAAATTATAAAAGCAAAACTTAACAAAACTAAAAGGAAAATTATACTAATTCACAATTACTGTTGAAAACTTTAAGTCTCTTACAAGAAATGATAGAACACACAAAAACTCACTAAGGATATAAAAGACTTGAAAAGTATGATGAACCAACTTGACTTAATAGATATTCATATAACAACACATCAAACCACTGCACAATACACATTATTTTCAAGCACATGTGGAAATACACCAAAATAGAATAGTCTTTTTTTTCCCTTTCAAAGTGCCTTAACTTTATATTTAAAGAGTTTTTTTCTCTAGGATGTGTGACTAGCTTATAAGTGGCCTTTTAAAAATTCAGCTTTTTAGTATTTATCTTCTTATTTATTTTATTTTACTTTTTTAGAGACAGGGTCTCACTCTGTCACCTAGGCTGGAGTGCAGTGATCTGATTATATATAGCTCACTAAAGTCTCAAACCCCTTGCCTCAGGCAGTCTTCCTACCTCAGTTTTCCAAGTAGCTAGGACTATTGGCTGTACCCTCCCATGCCCAGTTAATTTTATTTTTTAGAGATAGGATCTTGCTACATTGCCCAAGTTGGTCTTGAACTCTTGGCCTAAAGCCATTCTCCTGCCTCAGAGTATTTATTTATTTTTTTTTTTTGAGTAGGAGTCTCATTCCATCACCCAGGCTGGAGTACAGTGGCACACTCATGGCCACCCCAGCATCGACTTGCTGGGTTCCAGTGATCCTTCTGCCTCAGCCTTCCAAGTAGTCAGAACTATAGGCGCGCACTAGAACGCCCAGCTAAGTTTTGATTTGTTGTAGAGATGAGGTCTCACCATGTTGTCCAAGGTGGTTTCAAACCTGTGGGCTCAGGCAATCTTCTCACCTAGGCCTCCCAAAGTGCTGGGATTACAGGCTGAGCCACTGAGCCCGCCCGGATCATCTATCTTTTAATTGCAGTGTATACGTTAGTGATATCACTGAGTTTTGGTCTACCAGTCTATTTGCTATTTGTTCATTCTCTTCCTTTGTTTCTTCATTGCTTCTTCCTTGCTCTTTTTCAGATTAAAAAAATATTTGTATTATTGTACTTTCTCCTGTATTACCCTTTGAGTAATATATCCTTTTATTATTCCCTTAGTGATTACCAAGTAAATAACAACATAATCCTTGATTTATTAAAGTCTGCCTTCAATGAATACTTTAGCTACTTCTTGAACCATGCAAAAAAAGTACAACAATGAAAGTAATCCCACTTATCTCCTTATATTTTATGTTATTGTCATATATTTATTACTACATACGTTTGAATCCCTACATGGCATTATTATTGTTTTTTAACAGTAAATTTATTTATTTATCTACATGTTTATCTTTATTTCTTCTTTCAGTTCCATGCTTCAGAGTACAGTCATTTTCATTGTCTGAAGGATTTCCCTGAGTATTTCTTTTTTTTTGGAGTTGGAGTCTCACTCTGTCGCCCAGGCTGGAGTGTAGTGGCACACTCACGGCCACCCCAGCATCGACCTTCTGGGCTCCAGCTATCCTTCTGCCTCAGCCTTCCAAGGAGCCAGAACTACAGGTGCTCACTACCATGCCCAGCTAATTTTTGTTTTTATTGTAGAGACAAGGTCTCGCCAAGTTGCCATGGCTGGTCTCAAACCCTCAAGCTCAGGCAATCCACTCACCTCAGCCTCCCCAAGTACTGGAATTATAGACTGAGCCACTGAACCCAGCCCTGAGTATTTCTTATAGTGTAAGTCTTCTGGAGACAAACTTTCTCAGCATTTATTTGTCTGAATAGCCTTTAAATTTAAAGGATATAATTCTGAATTGGCAGATTTCTTTAAAACTTCACCATTTGAAAGATATGATTCTATTGTCTTCTCTATAATCTTTGCTGAAAAGGCAACTGAGTTTTATTGTTTTCCTTTCAAAGTTATTATGCCTTTTCATCTTCTATGTGTTTATATTTTTTTCTTTGCCTTAGATTTTTAGTGGTTTGGCTATAATAAAAATTAAATATAGTTTTCTTTATACTTACCCAACTAGGGATTCAAAGAACCCTCTAAATCTGGTTAGATATATTTCATCAGGTTTGGAAATTGTGGATCTAGTATATCTTCAGATATTATTACTTCAGTCCCTAACTCTTCTTATCTACTTCTGGGATCCAATTATACATGGGATAGAGCTTTGCATTATGCCCTATACTTTCCTTATATACCTCTATAATTTCCAACAATTTCCTACTCTAGTCTTCAACCTATATATTTTTATCTTTAATTCACTAATATTCTCTTTTTCTGTGTTCTGATATGCCCTTAAACCCATCTACTAAATTCTAAATGTCAGTTATAATTTATTTTTTCATTTTTTTCTTTTTCTTTTTTTGAGTTGGAGTCTCACTCTGTCGCCCAGACTGCAGTGCAGTGGCCGCTCCCAGCGCGCTACCACGCCCAGCTAATTTTTGATTTATTGTAGAGATGAGACCTTGCCAAGTTGCCCAGGTGGGTCTTGAACCCGCAGGCTCAGGCGATCCACTCACCTCAGCCTCCCAAGGCATGGGATTGCAGGTTGAGCCACTGAGCCCGGTTTAGTTTTTCATTTCTAGAATTTTAATTTGACTTTTTATTTTTGACTGGCACGTCTCTGTTGAAACTTTCTCTTTTCTGTTGCACATGTTAATCATAATTATTTAAAATGTTTGTCTGATAACTGAAATATCTAACTAACTCTGGATCTTTTCCTTTTGTCTGTAGTAGGTCCTAGATAGAGGGGTCTCAACTCCTACATCATTGACATTGTCTATTAATATCCACATTCAGAAATTATTATGTAATATGATACCAAAAGTACAGGCAATAAAAGTAAATATAAATAAAAGGATTATATCAAAATGAAAAACCTCTGTGTATCAAAGGACATAGTCGAGTGAAAAGGTAAACTGTAGAATGGAAGAAAATATTTGCAAATTATACATCTGATAAGGGGTTAATATCCAAAATATGTAAAGAACTCCTACAACTTAACAACAACAAAAACAACCAGATTAAAACATGGACAATGGATTGAATAGACATTTTTCAAAGAAAATACACAAAATGGCCAAGAAGCACATGAAAAGATGCTCAACATCACTAATCATTAGGAAAATGCACATTGAAACCACAATGACATACCATGTCACAATCAATAGGATAGCTGCTAAAAACAAAGCAAAACAAAATAGCCAGTGTTGCCAAGGATGTGCAGAAATTTGAACCCTTATACCTATTATAGAGAATGTTAACAGTATAGAATATTATTCAATGGAATGCAACAGACTATAATTATGCAGCCTGTGCCTTATTAAGGGAAAAAAGTCTGACACATGCTACAACATGGATGAAACTTGAAGACCTTATGCTAAGTGAAAAAAGTCAGTCACAAAAGACAAATATATCATGATCCCACCTATAAGAGGGAACTCTACTACCTAGAGTAGTTAAATTCATAGAAAAAAGAAGCAGAATGGTTGGTTGCTTATGGTTGGGAACAGGGAAATGGAAGTTGCTATTTAATGAGTATAGAGTTTCAGTTTTGTGAGATAAAAAAACTCTGATGATTGGTTGCATAACAATGTGAATGTATTTGACATTACTAAACTATACTTAAAAATGGTAACAATGACATGATCATATCACTAGATGCAGAAAAAGCTTTTGATAAAATCCAGCACCCCTTCTTGATAAAAACCCTTGAACATCTAGGCATAC
>NW_007249322.1:388381-404459 GCF_000164805.1 Carlito syrichta | reverse complement strand
AAAGAGGACTGGATTAAAAAAATGTGGTACATATACACGACGGAATACTACGCAGCCATAAAAAAGAACAAAATCATGAATTTCGCAGCAACCTGGATGGAACTAGAGTCTATAATGCTGAGTGACCTCTCACAGAAACAAAGATCAGAATATCACATGTTCTCACTCATATAATGGACCGTGAACATCCAATGTAATACTATAAGAAAATGACTGACGGTACTGGGAAACTATGGGGGGGAGGGGGATGGGATTAACAGTAGCAAATATCTGTCGGGGGATGGGAAAACACCTCTTATCAACAGGGTGCCTGAATGAAACGTAATTGTACACCTAACCCTTAACCGTACCCCACAAAACCATAATAAAAAATACTGATTAATAAAAAAAAAAGAAGATAAATATGAGGCAATAATATAAAACCACAACAAAGAACCAGGTATAAATATTAGATATGAATATAATAACAGTTGAAGCAAAAAACACAATAGGTGGAATAAACAGCAAGCAAGGGGCAGAAAATATAAAAGAAAAACTAAGATGTGGAGGAAAGAAGAAGTATAAATTTTTGAGAATATGAATCCCAACATGACAGAAAAAGAAAACAGAAAGGGCAAAATATATAATTCCTAGAATTAGAGTGTCAAATAGGAGAGATAAGGATAAATCCATTCTTTAACACAGTAAAACTTAACAACATTAAAGACAAAGAGAAAATTCTAAAGACTCTTTAGAAAGATTACTCACACAAGAACTAGAATGAAATGATACCAGAATTCATAGTAGCAGCACTAGATATAAAAAAGACAATTAAATAGTAGTATTTTTTAAGGGTTTTTGATTGTAGAGTTTTATACTCAGCCAAATTGTCATTTGAATCTGAAGTAAACCTCTCATAGGCATACAAGGTCTCAGAAGTTTTGCTAAGACACGTACCCTTAGAAAAAAGTGTTCAATAGGAAGAGAAGAAAAACCAGATTTATGCTAAAAGAAATAAGGGAAGAAAGATGAGTAAATACTGTGGCAAACTTTATTTTAGCATTAAAAAAAGGCTAGGATCAAAGAAAGGATAAAGTATATCCATAAAAATCAAGACCTAAAAAATCTAGACAACAGTAACATATGAGAATAAAGCTGGATGGGAGCGACTGAAGGGATGCTACAATATGCGGAAATGCTTGTCTTGATGGGTGGGAGAGATAGATATTGATAAGCCTAAATAATCAAAGAAGATTCCAAGTTTAGTGATAGTTACCATATTATTCCATTAGAGGAACCTGAAGAAAACTTGATCTATGTAGTGGAATTCAGGAAAGGAGAAAAAAAATACATTAAATAAAACATATGAAATAAAATTGCAGAAACCATTTATAAGATTACAGTTATCACCATTAATTAAAATGATTAAGCTAAAAGAAAACAGAAATTACTGAACAGATTAGAAAGGAAAAGAAGATCCACTTACATGTCTATAAAGATCTCACCTAAAACAAAACAATATTTAAAGATTGAAAGTTAAAGTTGAAAAAAGAGACTGCATGGAGATACAGTTGGAAAGCTGGGATATAATCTTAACAGGTGACTAAAGACAACTGATGATCAAAATTGGCATAAGATACAAAAAAGAATGGTATGTGTGATAAAGGAACAAAGGATAACGATGATATGACCATCACAAACATATTCAATCTTTCCTTGGTATCCCTGGGAAATTGGTTCCAGGACCTCCCCCACAGAATACCCAAATCACAGATGCTCAAGTCCCTGATATAAAATGGTGCAGTATTTGCATATAACCTATGCACCTCTTCCTATATACTTTAAAACATCTCTGGGTTACTTATAATACCCTAACACAGTGTAATTGCTACGTAAATAGTTGTTACATTATATTCTTTAGGGGATAATGACAAGGAAAAAAGCCTATATATGTTCAATATAGACACAATCATCCTTTTTTCCCCAAATATTTTTGGTCTGTGATTGGTTGAACTCATGGTTCACCAATACGATACGAAGAGTCGACTGTACACCTCGAACAATTCAGCCTCAAAATAGAAAAGGCAGCAACAGAGCAAACCACAGGAAGAATAAAAGAGTCACAACTGAAGATGGACATTAAAAGAGCCGTCTCAGAAACTGATCAAGCAGACAAAAAGAAGCGGGAACACTGAGGATCTGAAGACTGTGTTGATTGACTAGTTAAGTTCAAAATGTTCCAGACCTTCCCAATCTGTAGGATCCAATTAGGTCCCCAACTCACTTCAGTTCGAGACTAGGATGCCATCCAAAGTGGATTTCGCTCCTGAAAGTACTGGAAGAACTTATAACACAACAGGAGAGTCAAAACATCAAAACTAGTGTCGCCCTGAGGTTCCAAGGAACTTACTCAGGTCGCAGTGGAAACCCTCAGGGCTGCTGTGATGAAAGTAGGTCCCGAGCCTGGTGCTGTTTAATCTCTCCTTTGTTAGCCCGGAGGAGACTATGATTGTGCAAAAAGAACACAATGCATATCACACAGAAATATCGGTACTGCTGAGAAGATGAACATTACCAAGCAGAAAATAACTCAACCTTACAAATGCCATCTCCGGCTGCTGGCAGGCTCTTCTCCTCTCAGCTTCGTGCATTCCTTGTCCTCTGGCCTGGTCATCCTACTGTTCTCTGTGCCACTTCACAAGACCCTCTATCAGACATCTCCCTATTCGTGTTTTTTCTTCCTTCTAATTTTTTAAAGATGTGTTGTATCTTTACAACACATCTTTGTGTATATCTTTGGGTATACAAACGTTCATTATGCAGGTCTCCTTGTTCATGAGGTGTGCCCCACCTCCCCTGGCAGTTTCCCACCACTGCCAATTCCTTTCTTAGAGTATTACGATAATTGTTCGAGGTCCGCTCATGAGTGAGACTGTGTGATACTCAGTTCTTTGTTTCTGTGATAGATCAATCAGTATCCATCCAAGTTGCCACGAAGTTCATAGTTTTGTCCTTCTGGATGGCTGCGCAATATTCCATCATGTATATGTACCATATCTTTTTTTACCCAGTCCTCTTTTGATGGGCAACCACGATTGTTTCCATGTTTTGGCTATTGTGAACAATGCTGCAACAAACATATGTGTGCAGGTATCTTTTTCCTAGAGTGATTTGAGTTCCTCCAGGTATATTCCCAGTAGGGGGATTGCAGGGTGGTATGGAAGGTTAATTTTTAGATCTTTTAGGAATCGCCACACTGTTTTCCACAGAGGTTGTACTAGTTTACACTCTACCAACAGTGTAAAAGTGTTTCCTTTTCCCGGCATCCTCCCCAGCATCTGTTGCTTTTTGAGTTACTGATGATGGCCATCCTGACTGGAGTTAGGTGGTATCTCAATGTAGTTTTAACTTGCATTTCTTTGATGACTAGTGAGACAACTCCCTATTCTTATACTTATCACCTTGAACTATACGCATTTGTTTCCACTGGGTCTCCTCCACTAGACTGTAAGCTCTATAAGGAAGGGGGCCTGGATTTATTTGTCTGTCTATCTCTATTGATATGTATTTGGTCCGTTATGTTTCTCACAGTCTAGCAAAGAGTCTTAGTAGATATTTATTAAACAAACCAAAAAGCACTTAAACAAAACCTGGCATTTCCGATGTTGACAATTAAGTTCGCGAACTTGCCACTGAGTGCTTACGCTGGCAGCACCGTGCAATCAACTCAGTGAGGTTTCATGACCTCGGTATATCAGTGTCTCACAGCTGTGTTCATGTCAGCGTGTGGAGGTGTCTTGCTGAGTGGTGTTTATTATTGCTGTTGTATGATTTGACGTGCCGTCGCCAGAATGTCCGACCTTGAATGAGAACAAGGAACAAACATTAAATTTCTTGTTAAACTTGGCAAGACTGGGAGTTAAATCAGGGACAGGCTAGTCCAAGTTTATGGGGATGATGCCATGATGGCTCTGATGGCCATTCAGGAAAAGGATTCCAAAACTGCTGCGATGGGTGGACCAGGCGCTGGCGTCAGTGCATAGCTTCCTAAGGGGGATACCTCGAAGGTGACTGTAGAGGTACTGAGCAATGAAGTATGTAACACATTTTCTAGGACACGTTTGCAAATTTAATTTTCAGACCATGTATTACCCTTGACGTCCTGAATGTCATCCTTTATCTTCAGGTAAAGAAAAAAGTCATTGGGGCCAGATCAGGTGAGTAGGGAGAGTGTTCCATTACAGTTATTTGTTTACTGGCTAAAAACTTTCTCATAGACAGTGCTGTGTGAGTTGGTACATTGTCGGGATGCCAGAGCTCCTTTGTGACCACTTTTTTTTTTGAGCCGGAGTCTCATTCTGTCGCTCAGACTGGAGTGCAGTGGCACACTCATGGTCACCGCAGCCTTGACCAGCTGAGTTCAGACAATCCTTCCACGTTAGCCTTCCAAGTAGCTGGAACTACAGGCATGTATCACTAGGCCTGACTAATTTTTTGATTTATTGAAGAGATGAGGTCTTATCAAGTTGCCAGGACTAGTCTCGAACCCGTGAGCTCAGGCAATCCTTTCACCTCAGCCTCCCAAAGTGCTGGGATTATAGGTGTGAACCACTGCACCTGGCTTTGTGACCACTTTTGCACACACCTTTCTCATGCCAAGATTTTCAGTTAAGATTTTCCTATTTCTCTATTGATATGTATTTGGTCTGTTATGCTTCTCACAGTCAGCCGATGATTTTGATGCACAATTCAATGAATTTTTGAAATGTTTTCATTAGTCCTGCTCGTTACTGACCGTCCTGACTTCTCTTCATCAGTGATGCTTGCTTTTGGACTAACACATGCCTGATTTAACTTCCGCTCTTGCCAAGTTTAGCAAGAATTTTAATGTTTGTTCGTTGCTCTCATTCAAGCTCAGACATTCCTGTGATGACACACAAAAGCATGCAACGACGATAATGAACACCACTCGGCAAGACAGTACCGCATGCTGACGTGAACACAACTTTGAGACACTAGTGTACCGAGGTTATGAAACCTTATGGAGTTGTTTCTACAGTGCTGCCAATGTAACGCATGGTGGCAAGTTTGCAAATGTGATGGTCAGACCTCATAAAGGACATTTTCTTTAAGAAGTTCTGTGGTGATGAGAGGCTCTGGAGATGTTCGCTAACTCCCTTGCATACACAACTACATTCTGTACATACCACTACATTCTGTACGTTCTGGAAATGAAAGACACCCTGTAGTCAGTCCTGAACCTCTTAAGAGCACCAACAGCCAACGCATGACTATGGAGCACCTCTGTTTCCTAGGAAGGACGTTATGAGGGACTGGGAAGGGGGTACTCAGGAAGCTCATAACTTCATTCAAGCATGGGCACGTGCTTTACACAGTTTGGGACCATCTCTCCTCCTGAGAGAGGGCACTCAGTCTCACCCTCAGAATCTCTGTCCCCCGTGCACCGACATCTATCCTTTGCTGCCCAGTGGAAGAACGTGGGACACCTTTTTCCTTGGTGCTCACTTGACTTTTGATTAAGCTGATAAACCATTCCCACAACCCCAGGGGCACTGCTCGAGTCACCCTGTAAACAAGAGATCCTTCCACCACATTAACCTAGGCATGCATTCTATAAGAAACAAAATCAGTTTCTTTTTGCCGTTCCTACGCCTGCATGTTTCCTGCAGCATCATTCACGATCGCCAAGATATGGGGAACAAACCCGAAATATCCATCAGTGGATGAATGGGTAAATGGATTGCGAGTTAAACATTTTTCTGAGGGGAAAGCAAGCATCGCGGATGAAGAGGGTCCGTGATGCTGATGGAGCGGCTATGGTGACTGATTACGATGGAACGATGGAATTATTGTTCAGTTACAAGAAAGAAGGAAGTCCTGCCATTTGCCGCAGGGGTGAACCTGGAGAGCATTGTGATAAGTGGAATAAGCCAGGCACAGAAAGACAAACATTGCACGATCTTACTCATATGTGGAATCTAAAAGAGAAGCAGAAAGTAGAAGGGTGGTTACCAAAGGTGGGAAGGGGGAGTGTGGAGATGGAAGTCAAATTGTACAAAGTTGCAATTGTGCAGGATGAATACATCCAGAGATTTAAAGTACAGCATGAGGACAGAGTTAACAATACTGCATTGTGATAATGGGTTCTAAGAGAGTAGATCTTAGGTGCTAGTACCATTAAAAAAAGGGGTAACTATACAAGGTGAATATGTTAATTTGTTTAACGCTAATAAGTCATTTCACTATGTATATGAAAACATCATCTTGCACAATTTAACTCTGAGTAATTAAAAATAATACACAGAACACTTCACTAAAATAAATAAATTGTCAGAGTGATCCCTCCATATTGAATATGTAACATTAGTCTTTTAATGGAAGTTACATATGGCCATATGCAACCATTGTGGGGCCAGACACCTTGACTTCAAAACATGGTAATAAATATTGTGACGACTGGCTGGGTGATAAAAGGGTCACATTTACTACACTGGACGCATCGCATCTACAGCACTTCTAACCATAGGGTCCCACACACCAACACCTAATGCATTCTTTTCGAGGCTGGCATAAGTTTGGTCAGGGCACAAAGCCTGGACTTACTTCTCAAAACTCAACTCTTGGCAGTAAGTATTTCCACTCAACGGAATGGGGACTCCTTTTTTGGAGCAAGCACCATACTCATTCCAGCGGACTGCCTCTGACCCAGAAATCCTTTTCCAGAGTTCTCACTTACCTCAATATCCCTCCCTACCAGGCCTGCGATAGACTGTGCAGCTCTGTTCCCGTTACCCCAGGCTGTTCAGTGCCATTGCATGAGTTTCCTTGTTCCTGAACAGCCTCTCACCAGAGCCTCTGGAAGCCAAGCTGTCGTGTAAAAGCAAGACTCTGCTGATTAGCTCTCCTGACCAAACACCCTTCCCTTTTAAGCTTTATTTGTCATGCCCTCCTTGCAAGAAGTTCATGCCCTGAATGAATCCTGCAAAAACAGAACCGGTAAGCGCCATGTCAATATTGATGTTCCCCTAAGCCCCTTATAGGCACTAAGAGCCACTCCTAGATTGTAATCATCTCTTTACTCTGCCTTCCAGTAACATGAGCTTGGAATTCTGATGATCTCCTCTCTTTCATTTGATAAATATATGCAGAGGAGCTGCTAGGCAACTATGCACCAGGCTCTGGTAGGCAGGAGGGGATACAGTGGTAAATAAGACAGATGCACTCTCTTCTTAACATCTAATGGGGGGGAGGATAATTAGAATATGGTGACAAAGTGATAGAAAAGAGTAAGAGACTCTGGGCACTCCAAGGAGGAGGAGGAAGGCTGCCTTGGGGAAATGATACTAGGATGAGTAGGTGTTATTTAAGCAAAAGAGTTTGCACTGAGGATATAAAGGAGGAGGAAGAAGACTGTTCTAGGTCAAAGGCTTAACAGAGGCAATTGTCTGGGAATTACAGAGGACTTAGCAAGTGGTTCGATGCAAAGGTAAAGGGTCCATTCTTCAAAGGTGGGTAGACAAAGTGAGCTCGGCAGGGCAGTAGGACCTGTGAACTAACTTGGACTTTACCTGAGAAGGCAATGTGGAGCCACTGTCAAGAGAATAGATCCCGGGTTAAGTGTCTCTAACGCAAAATAAAATTCACAAACGGACACAAGGATGTTTTTGGAGGTGGTGGATATAGGTAGTATGTCTTTTGTAGTGACGTCCACACCTAGGTGTATGCCCACATATAGGTGTATACCCAGACTCATCGAGATGTGAATATCAAGTGTGTGCAATTTTAAATATCATGATACTTCAATGAGGTTTAAAAAAGAGAAGGCAACCTATTGAAGGCCTGGGTCTCCACATACCCCATATGAAGCAAGAGCCCTATTAAATATTGCAAAAGCCTTTAGAAAGGACATGGCTCCTCAGCTTATAAAATTTCCTAATGATCTCAAGTTTTACTTTTTCATTTATCATAGACCGTCTTATGGCAATATATTACATAATAAAAATGCCAGAGAGGACACCATCCGCATGTCAAACAAGAAGATGCTGACTGTCGTTTTACACGGCCCATCTTCGGGGACTGCTCTAAAAAATGGTCTTTGTTACACCATCTGATAGCTCCATAATTAAACTGCCACCTTGTGGAAAGTACCCGGTGATAAATTTAATCTAGTTCAATTAATAGCTGCCGTGACCTTTGTCCTTCTCTCTTTGAAATTTCAAGCACTCCCATTCAGGATTCTATAAAGGTTACTGTGCAATAAACTGTTTTGTCAACCCAGGGGAATCCTGACTGCTTGGAAACTTGAGGGTTACATCAACGTTCTTTTGGGCAAAATTTGCCAGAGTAGGCCTTTTGAGATAGACAGGGTCAATCTTGTTATTCTTTATTTTTTAGATAAAGCAAGAAGGTTCAGTAACTTGCTATGAACCTGAATTGGAGATATACTAAGGTGGGGTGTGTAGGTCAACACATCAAATTGTTTCCACTGCTGAATTCTTATGTGAACATCCTACTGAATGCTCATGTGTTGTTTCTGAAATTTTATGTGATTTACTGAAGTCTAAGCTTCTAGAAGGCACGGGGAGAAGCAGATCAGTGAACACCGAAGAACAGTTTCCCACTAGCATTCTTTTTTTACTAATTGAAAAGGAACAATTTTATGTCAAAGGGTGATACAATAATTTTGTACCCTATATTACTTTCATAGAATATTGCAGAGTGCCTTTACCTGGAGAATTTTCTAAAAGCCTAATGTACATATCTTTTTGGAATACACAGTGCTGTTTCAGAAAGAACTACAGTTCGTGCTGTTCATTTGACCTTTCAACAACTATACAACCATGACCTGGAAGAGCAATCGGAGATTACATATTACATCTATCAAACATGTTTCCTAGTGTCCCAAGAAAGGAAGAACTGCATACAACTACATGTAGTAACAGACTAATGGAGTTTAGTTTTGTGACCACCAACTTATAAGAAGTGGCCACTTTGGGAGTCATATAGGGTCAATCCATAGGAACATAAAAAGGTCCTCTTCCCAGTCTCTCTGCCCTCAGGACTGCTTTACCTAAACCGAAGCCAACGGCAGCCACAGTGAAGAGGTACTGTCTATTGGCACTCACCATTTGAGAGGCACTCCCAAACATGCTTTGCAAAACTCACCCTTTAATCTTCACCACAGCCTCAGCCTCATAAAACAGGAATCGTCACGCTAGAGAGATGGGGTAAGTGAGATGGAAACCTAGGAGGGTGCGATCTATTGGACTCCACGGTCAAGGCTCTTGAACGGTGGCCATGCTTTTTCTTCAACAAAAGTAATGACAAATTAACTTCTTGAGTCTGTGTATTTTGGTCTAAACTCTCCCTGTGCAATAAACTGTTTTGTCAACCCAGGGGAATCCTGACTGCTTGGAAACTTGAGGGTTACATCAAAGTTCTTTTGGGCAAAATTTGCCAGAGTAGACCTTTGAGATAGACAGGGTCAATCTTCTTATTCTGTATTTTTCAGATCCACATAAATCAAATCTGTGACCCTAGCACCTCTTCTCTTGGTCTCTTCTCAATGAGAAAGAGGAAGATTTGATCTGGTGTAGGCATATATTTACCTCTCCCTGATGGAAGGTATCCAAGAATCACTGACCCTCCTCCTCTGTCAGGATGGGCTGGTGGAAATTCTCAAAAGCCTATATGCCCTGGTATTAAGCGAGAAGCGAAAAGGAAAGCGCCATGGCGCCATGTATGCTGTTTCATTTAATCCTCACCATAGCTTCTGAGATAGGTATTTTATGGATTGAGCCATATGAAATTGCCAATATGCAATTGTTTCTAAACTGCAAAAGTGATTCTTTTTTTTTGAGTGGGGATATCACTCTATGGCCCAGGCTGGAGCGCAGTGGCACGATCATGGCTTACTGCAGCCTCAACCTCCTGGGCTCAAGGATCCTTCTGCCTCAGCCTCCCAAGTAGCCAGGACTATAAGCGCATGTCACCATGCCTGACTAATGTTTCTATTTTTTTTGGAAGAGATGAGGTCTTACTATGTTGCCCAGGCTGGTCTCAAACTCCTGGGCTCAAGCCATCTTCCTGCTTGGCCTTCCAAAGTGCTGGGATTACAGGCATGAACCACCACACCTGGCAAAAAGTGACAATTTTATGTGGCCTAACTTAAAGTTGCTTTTAATATAGTTGTGAAACTGAACTTAGGTCTGACTCCAGAGCACACAGATGCGATATTCTTCTTGTGCACTGTAAGGAACAAGTAGACAGCAAATGCTTCCATTTTACTCTTCAAAGCGCTTGCCATCTTGTTCAGACTTTCTTTTTATTTTTTAATTTTTATGTTTCTAGAGACGTGGTTTCTCTATGTTGCCCAGGCTGGTTTTGGATTCCTGGCCTCAAACAATCCTCCTGCCTCAGCCTCCTGAGTAGCTGGGATGACTGCATGAGCCACTGCACCAGCTATGGGTCTTTCTTATTAGCACTCTCTCTTCCAATTCCTTGCACTTAAACAATGGCCAGTACCACCATTCACTCCCCTCCACTCCCCTCCCCCGCCCAAGTCCAACCTTTTCACCGTCTCTAACGCAGTTTTCCTTTCCCTTGCCAGTCAGATGGAAACCCTTCATCTACCCCTACAGCCTCTCCCTGAAACCTTAAACTCCTCCGCACTGCTCTGGGGCTTCAGTGGCAATGCTAACCCTCCTGCTTAAGGCTACTCACTACCGGTGTGCTCCCCCTGGTGTCTTTGATGTCTCCTTCCGCATGTGCTCTCAGCTCTGTCTTCAGATTCCTTTGAATTTCTCCCCAGCAGATGACGACACCAGGTGCCTCCTGCCCTGAGGATATGATGCCCTCCGCCTTTACCCCACAAATCCTCAAACTGCTTGTCTCTCTCTTTCCTTTCATTCAAAGCCAAGGTTCTTTTTTTTTAAGAATTTTTTTATTTCAGTATCTCTACGGGTGCAAGTGGTTTTTGGTCACACAGATGCATCGTATAGTGGTGAAGAAGTCTGGGGTTTAAGTCCAGTAAAGCCTACTAGTGTGCATTGTATCCCCTTCCGTGTCTCCACTAACCATTGTCTTGGTAAATTCACAGCTTAGCTCGCAATGATAGGTGAGAATATGCAATATTTGGTTTTCCATTTCTGCGTTATTTCTCTTAGGATAATGGTCTCTGAATCCATCCAAGTTGCTGCAAAAGACATTATTTCATTCATTTTTTATGGTTGAATAATATTCCATGTTACATATATACCACATTTTCTTTATTCACTCATCAGCTGATGGGCACTGGTTGATGGGAATAGGTTGATTCCACCTCTTTTCAATTTATGAATTGCGCAGGTGCAGGTGTCTTTTTGCATAATAATCTCTTTACCTTTGGGTAGATAACAAGTAGTGGAACTGATGGATCAAATGGTAGATCTACTTTTAGTTCTCTGAGAAATCTTCATACTGATTTCCATAAAGGTTGTTAAATTTACATTCCCACCAACAGTGTATATCACTTCCTTTTCACCACAAAGCCAAGATGCTGTTTTTATTTTTCGTTTTTATTTCTTGAGTCAGGGTCTCATTCTGTTGCTCAGGCTAGAGTGCAGTGGCATGATCATGTCTCACCACAGCCTCCAACTCCGAGACTCAACCACTCCTCCTGTGTCAGCCTCCAGAGTAGCTGGGACTATAGGCATGTGCCATCATACCTGGCTAATATTTAAAAAATTTTGTAGAGACAAGGTCTCACTATGCTACCCAGGCTGGTCTCGAACTCCTGGACTGAAGCAATCCTCCAGCTCCGCCTTTCAAAATGTTGGGATTACAAGATACTACGCCCAGCAAAGCAAAGGTTCTTTGCTTGAGAAGGTTTCACAAGCTCTCTCAGACCCTTACTTCCTGCTCCACTCTCAACTTTTTCCAACTGGCTTCTTCCCCAAACAC
The DNA here is from genome assembly GCF_000164805.1 of Carlito syrichta. Lineage (NCBI taxonomy): Eukaryota > Metazoa > Chordata > Mammalia > Primates > Tarsiidae > Carlito > Carlito syrichta. The sequence continues at coordinate 392,519 of NW_007249322.1, read as the reverse complement.
TAGCTCTAAGTCCTCTTCCCATGGTCACAGACTCTCTAGGGATTGCTAAACCAGTGCCTGCTCTTTGGTGCTTATCTCAGGAGTTTCACGGAAGCACCTGCTGTTCCTAACACCCCCACCTCCCAGACTTGCCAGGGTTGCACCTTGAATTGCCTCTTGTCTCCTGATTCTCCTCTCACCTCTCTGATTGCTATTTCTCAGTCTCTTTTGCAGATTCCTCTTCTTCACTGACCTGTTCAACATCTACTCTACCCAAGGTTACGCATTCACTCAAAAGGATTCATCCATGATGTCTTGCACCTGCTGTGTGATAGGTACCTGTGCACGCATCTGTTATACAGCCCTGCAGTATGTGGACTGGTTGGCTTGTCCAGCTCCTGCGTGGTGCTTCCAGTCCTAAAGTTGGAACTGTGTCTATTATATCTACTAACGTATGTCAATAACCCCAGAAGTCAACTTCTGGGAAAACCTGGAATGCGGTAGGGCTTCAATAAGTATTTGCAGGATAAATACTGAATGAGTTTCACGCATGAAATGCTTAGAGAATATCCGCATCATTTAATCAACTCCCAAAGCCATGGCCCCTATGCTGAGAGTCATGAGAGGTAAGGTGCTAGATGGCTTATTCCTCAGATCCACCTGGGTTCCCTTGGAGCCTGAGTGTGTGCACATGCTGCACGTCTGCAGCCTGGTCTGCATTTGCATCCTGCCTGAACCTCAAACTCAGCTCATGTTCTTTCCCAAGCCTGTCCTCTTCCTGATACCCTTGTTCATTCATTAATTCAGTCAATAAATGTTTGTTGAGTATCTATACTGTGCAAGGAAGTTCCCTATGTGCTGAGAAAACCTCTATGAAGAGTATAGTCTAGTTGAGGAGACTAGACTCAATTATTTATGTGATGACATGTTTGGTGAGCTTTAACTATAATGTTCACCATTAAAGAAAGAAGAGGGTGCCGTGAGAAAAGACTGAACTATACTTGGGTTTCAGGGAAGGCTTCCTAAGAGGTAACTTGTATATATTTCATAAAACCTGATAATTCTTTCACCTCTCATAGTTAAACTGCTGTCAAAATTCTCACGTATAGCATTTTGCGTTCTATGCTCACCTCCAATGTCCTTGATCTGCCCTTAGTGCAGGAAAGAGTTAACATAACAAAGGCCTGGGACAGGTCTCTTTTGAAAGGCCTGCTGGCAAAGTTGGCTCTTGGCTAGCATCAGTAGGGCTCCCACCATTCCCCAACTGACAAGTGTGGCTCACCGGGCCTAAATTGTTTGTACAGACACTGTGATTTATCCTGGACAAATCAGGGAGCTTGCTTTCCTTCTGGGAGCTTGCAATGACTCGTGCAAGGTAGAAGGTGACTATGTGACCAGCCCCAACAAAACCCCGAGTATTGAGTATCTCATGAGCTTCCCAAGTGGGCAATATTGTACAGGTGCTGTCATAACTCGCTGTCGGGGTAATTAAGAGGGCTTTTGGAAAGTTGCACCTGGTTTCCTCTGGACTTCTCTGCTCTGTATCCTGTTTCTGTAATTAGTCTGAGCCCTGTGAGTTCTTCTGTGAATCACTGAACCTGGGGCCGCTTGAGGACCCCAATGCAGGTGCCTAGTTAATTTAACCCTCTCCAAAAAAACTCCCCTGACACCACTCTATAAACTGATGCAACCACTCATTCATTCTTCCATACCTGGTGAGTGCCAGCTGTTGGACTAGGGGCTCACCGTACAGCTTTGCTGGTATCTGCACAACCAGTTCCTTCACTCTGTTTAGGTCTCTGCTCAAATGGAAGGGTCTCCCCTGACCAGTCTATAGAAACAGCACGTCCTCATTCTCTGTCTTGGTGGTTCTCACCCTGGATGCATATTAAAAAATATCAATGCCAGGTGGGGGAACTGGGCACCATCATTTTCCAAGGCTCTCTGGAGAATTTTAACATGCAGGCAGGGTTGAGGCTGAGGCCTACAGCTTTACTGTTTTATACTGTTATTTTTCCTTCATTGTACTGTGTTACGATGTATATATTTAAAAATTAGGCCTGGCACAGTGGCTCATGCCTGTAATCCCAGCATTTTGGGAGGCAAGAGGATCACTTGAGGCCAGGAGTTCAAGACCAGCTTGGGCAACACAGTGAGACACAGTTTCCACAAAAAAATTTTAAAAAATTAGCCCAGCACAGTGGCAATGTACCTGTAGTCCTAGCTCCTCTGGAGGCTGAGGTGGACATATTGCCTGAACCCAGGAAGTAGAGGTTGTGGTGAGCTGTGACCATACCACTGCACTCCAGCCTAACTGACAGAATGAGATTCTGACTAAAAAAAAAAAAACTAATAAAGCAAAAATTACATAAACAATACAAATATATAAAATAAATTTTATATAAATTAAATCATATATTTAATTTGTATATTTATATAATTTGTGTAAACATGCATTTAATTGCTCCATTAGAAAGTGATAAACAAATATAATGAGTGAATTTATATTTATATAAAGTAATAAATACAAATTTGCACAATTTGCTTTGTGAGTATATATATATATATATATATATACACACATATATATATGCATATATATTTAATTTCCCCATTCGAAATTATGTTTCATGAGAGCAAAAGCTTGGTAAGTTGGTTTGCTTTGTTCACTGCTACATTTTTGGTGCCTAGAACAGTACCTTCCATGTAATGGATGATTAATAAATATTAGTTAAATGGAGGAACAAATGAACCTCTCTTGGATGGCATTCAAAGCTCTCCATGATCTAAAAAGGTCAACCTCTTCTGCCATTTTCATCTTTTCTCTTGTGTGTGCTCTACACATGATGTTCTATTCAGGCTCTGCCCAGTTTTCATACCCTCATCACAGTCTCTCTGTACTAGAGCCTCTGGTCACATATCTATCCATCCATCTCTTTCTTTCTTTCTTTTTTTTTTTTAAATTCATCACTTTATTTTTATTTTATTTATTTATTTTTTGAGTTGGAGTCTCACTCTATCGCCCAGACTGGAGTGCAGTGGCCGCTCCTGGCCACCACAGCCTCGACCTGCTGGGCTCCGGTGATCCTTCCACCTCAGCCTTCCAGGTAGCCGGAATTACAGGTGCATGCTACCACGCCCGGCTAATTTTTGATTTATTGTAGAGATGAGGTCTCGCTGCCCAGGCGGGTCTCGAACCTGCGGACTCAGGCAATCCACTCACCTCAGCCTCCCAAAGGTGCGGGATTACAGGCTGAGCCACCAAGCCTGGCTCATCCATCTCTTTCATTAGTTAGAAGACTTCATGTCTCCCATGACTGACTTAGCATGGTGCCTTGCTCACAGCAGGTGCTCTTTCTGTGAGTGGCACCGAATGCTTTCTGGACTCATAGAATCAAAGACAGGTCAGAACAAAGCGAATGAAACCACTAATTTTAGTACTGCTCATTAGAAAGGGATGAACAGCTCACCAGAAGAAAGGGTCATGGCCGCTATATTATTCCTAAGTCAGTGCCTTGGTTAAAATTACCAATGGCTAAAATACCTGATATTATTTGTTCAATGCATGCTTTGCTTTTTCTAAATTCAACTCTTGATTATCTGGGCCAGTGTGAAAACCTTGGTGCAGAAAATGGAACATTATAGGTATTCCAGGTTGCCAAGTGGCAGTGCCAGCACTAACTCCCATGTCGGAAGTCTCCATTGTTCATTGCTGCAGGGAACTTCACCACGAAGAGCTGGAAACCCTGTGGACTTCCCAGTGGTGAACAGCATTTCCTTAGCTACAGCTCTGCCCTCCACTGAATGTGGGAAAATCTTCACTTAGTTCTCTAGATGCCTTTAAACAAATATCAAAGGAAAACTCCCTTAGGAATTTAAGTGACATTTCACTTCTATGGATCTTTTTTAAAAAAAATTATAAAGATGTGGGGTACAATTCAGGATTAGGTATGCAAACATTGATTATGCAGGTACCCTTGTTAATGAGGTATGCCCCTACCTTCTCTAGCAGTTTCCCTCAACTGCCATTCCCACTCCCCTCCCCTGACAGTTTCCCATTACTGCCAAACCCTTTCTTACAGTATTATAATTGTTCAAGGTCTGCTTATGAGTGAGAACATATGGTACTCTCTTCTTTGTTTCTGTGATAGATCACTGA
>NW_007249322.1:344205-388190 GCF_000164805.1 Carlito syrichta | reverse complement strand
TGCCACACTGTCTTCCAAAGAGGTTGCACTAGTTTGCACTCCCACCAGCAGTGTAGAAGCATTCCTTTTTCTCCACATCCTCACCAGCATTTGTTGTTGTTTGTTTTTATTAATGATGGCCATTCTTATTGGGGTTAGGTGGCTTCTCAAGGTGGTTTTGATTTGCATTTCTCTAATGATGAGTGAGGCTGAGCACTTTTTCATGTGTCTGTTGGCTGCTCATATATCTTTTTCTGAGAAGTGTCTATTCATGTCTTTTGCCCACTTTTTAAATGGGCTGTTTATTTTTTTCCTTTCGGCATGTTTGAGTTCCTTGTAGATCCTAGATGTTAGGCCTTTGTTAGATATACAGTTGGCAAATATTTTTTCTCATTCTGTGGGCTGTCTTCCTGCTCTCTTGATGGCTTCTTTTAGTTGCAGAAGTTCGTTAGTTTGATGAGGTCCCACTTGACTATCTTATTTCTTAAGGTACTGGCCTTTAGGATTCTGAATAGGAATTGGTTCCCAGTTCCAATTTCCATAAGGGTGTCTTCTGAGTTTACTAAGAGTCTTATAGTTTGAGGTTTTATGTTTAGGTCTTTGATCCACTTAGAATTAATTTTTGTGTATGGTGATAAGTAGTACTGTTTCAATCTTCTGCATGTGGTCAGTCAGTTTTCCAAGCACTATTTACTGAATAGGTTCTCCTCTCCCCAGTGGTTGTTGTTGGAGGCTTTGTCAAAGATGAGTTGGTTAAGGAATTGAGGCTTTGCTTCCAGAATCTCTATCCTGTTCCATTGGTCTATGTGCCTGTTCTTGTACCAATACCAGGATGTTTTGATTACTGTAGGCTTACAGTAAAGTTTGAAGTCTGGAAGTGTGATACCTCCTGCTTTGTTTCTTTTGCTAGGATTGTTTTGACTATTTGTGGTTGTTTATATTTCCAAATGAACTTCTGTATTGCCATTTCCAGGTGTGAGAAGAACGATGTTGGTAACTTAATGGGATGGATCCTTTGATAGGATGGACTTTTTAACAATGTTGATTCTTCCTATCCATGAGCATGGACTATTTTTCCATTTGTTTGTGTCTTCTTGGATTTCTTTGAGCAACGTTTTGTAGTTCTCATTGTAAAGGTCTTTTGCTTCTCTGGTTAGGAAGATGCCAAGGTATTTCATTTTTTGTGTGTGGCTATTGTGAACGGGATTGTGCTTTTTATTTGGGTCTCTGCTTGCTTGTTGTTGGTGTATAGGAATACAACTGTCTTTTGCATATTTATTTTGTACCCTGAGACTTTGTCAAAGTCCTCTATCAGTGCAAGCAGGGTTTTGACAGATTCTCTTGGATTTTCAAGGTATAGGATCATATCATCAGCAAAGAGGGATAACCTGACTTCCTCTTTTCCTATTTGAATACCCCTGATTTTCTTCTCTTGTCTAATTGCCCGAGCTAGGACTTCCAACACAATATTGTACAAGAGGGGTGAGAGTGGGTAGCCTTGTCTTGTTCCAGTTTTTAGAGGAAATGTTTCCAGTTTCTGTCCATTTAGCAATATGTTAGCTGTGGATTTATCACAGATAGTACTTACTATTTTGAGGTATGCTCCATACCTAGGTGTTTGAGGGTTTTTATCAAGAAGGGATGCTAGATTTTATCAAAAGCTGTTTTCGCATCTAATGAAATAATCATGTGGTTCTTGTTTTTGCATCTGTTTATGTATTTAATGACATTTATGGTCTTACAAATGTTGATCCAGCCCTGCATCCTGGGAATGAAGCCTATTTGGTCATGGTGGATGATTTGTTTTTTGAGTTGGAGTCTCACTCTGTCGCCCAGACTGGAGTGCAGTGGCCACTCCCGGCCCACTGCAGCCTCAACCTGCTGGGCTCCGGCGATCCTTCCGTCTCAGCCTTCTGAGTAGCCGGAATTACAGGCGTGCGCTACCACGCCGGACTGTTTTTTTTTATTTATTGTAGAGATGAGGTCTTGCCACCCAGACGGGTCTTGAACCCGTGGGCTCAGGCAATCCACTCACCTCAGCCTCCCAAAGGCACGGGATTACAGGCTGAGCCACCAAGCCTGGCTTGGTGGATGATTTTTGAGATGCATTTTTGGATCTGATTTGCTGGAATCTTGTTGAGGATTTTTGCATCCATGCTCATAAGGGATATTGGCTTGTAGTTCTTTTTTTTTTTTAAATTGGATCTTTACACGGTTTGGGTATCAGTGTGATGTTAGCTTTGTAAAGTTATTTGGGATGAATTCCATCTTTCTCAATTGCCTGGAATACTTTCAGTAGGATTGGTATCAGCTTCTCCTTGTATGTTTTGTAGAATTCTGCTGGAAAGTCATCTGGTCCAGGGTTTTTTTTGGTAGGTAGTTTTTGTATGACAGAGTCAATTTCCTGGGTTGTTATTGGTCTATTTAGTATCTCAATATCTTCTTGTTTCAACCTCGGGAGGTTTGTGATGTCAGAAAGCCCTCTATTTCATTTAGGTTATCAAGTTTGTTTCTATACAGGTGTACATAGTAATCCCTGATAATCTTTTGTATTTCTTCAGGGTCAGTTGTGATTAGATCTTTTGTATTTCTGATTGTGTTTATTTGGGCTTTTTCTCTCTTTTTCTTGATCATTCTGGCTAAGGGCCTATCAATCTTGTTAATTCTTTCAAAGAACCAGTTTTTTTTGTTTTGTTGATGTTTTCTATGATATTTTTGTCTTTTATGTCCTGTATTTGGGCTCTTATTTTGTGATATAGATTCTTCTGCAAAAGTTGGGGTTTTGATGGTCTTCTCTTTCCAGCTTCCTTAGGTGATTTGTTAGACCCTCAGCTTTTGATCTTTCCATTTTCTTGATGTGTGCTCATGGAGATATAAATTCTCCTCTGAGAACTGATTTCAGGGCATCCCAGAGGTTTGGTAAGATGTTTCTTCATTTTCATTTGTTTCCAGGGATCTTTCAATTTCTGCTTTGATTTCAGTGTTGACCCGGTAGTTGTTCAGCATCATGCTATTTAGTGTCCATGTCTTTGTGGGCTTAGGGAAAATGTTGTTGGTGTTGATATTTATTTTTATTCCACTGTGGTCTGAGAAGGTGCATGGCAAGATTTCAACCTTATGGAATTTTTTATGCTTGATTTATGGCCAAGGATGTGATCAATCTTGGAGTATGTTCCATGTGGTAATGAATAGCATGTATCTTCTGTGGTTGTTGGGTGGAATAATCTGTAGGTATCTATTAAGTGCATTTGGTCAAGTGTCAAGTTCAGGTTCTGGATTTCCTTGTTGGTTTTTTGCCTTGATGATCTATCTAGGGGCTGTCAGTGGGGTATTCAAGTCCCCTGCTATAATAGTGTTGGAGTCAATATCTTTTTTTACTTTACTTAGTAGTTGCTTTATAAATGCTGGTGCTCCTGTGTTGGGATATATGTTTAGGGTGGATATTTCTTGTTGATGGAGTGAACATTTTATCATCATGTAGTGTCCTTTTGCATCTTTGTAAACTTTTGATAGCTTAAAGGTTGTTTTGTCTGATATTAAGATTGCAACTCCTGCCTTATTTTGTGATCCATTTGCCTGGAAACTGGTTTTCCAACCCTTAATTTTGAGTCTGTGTGAGTCCCTTGAAGTGAGATGAGTCTCCTGAATGCAGCAAATAATTGGGTTTCTTATCCAGTTTGTCATTCTGTGTCTTTTCAGTGGTGCATTTAGTCTATTCACATTCAGGCTGATTATTGAAATACGATTGTTCATCCCTGTCATGAGGTTGTTATAAAGTTTTTCCTTTGTTTGCTTATTTTCTTTTGGCTTTGGGGTTAATGTATGTATGTATTTTCAAGTTTCTTGTTGTGCTGTATTCTCTGTTGATTCTGTGCTCTGCTGTTCTCTTGGGAAGTGTGTGGTCAATCTTTTTCTTCTTTCTTCTGTGCTTAATACCTTTTTAAGTGTCTCCTGTAGCGCTAGTCTGGAAGCTGCATAATTTCTTAGGGATTGGATGTCTGGGAAGTATTTTAATTCTCCATCACTGATGAAGCTGAGCCTGGTTGAATAGAAAATTCTTGGTTTAAATTGTTTATCTTTGAGGACTTTGAATATAGGGCTCCAGTCCCTTCTCACTTGTAGTGTTTCTGATATGTCTGCTGCTATTCTGATTGGTTTTCCCTGGTAGATAGTCTGACCTTTTTCTCTTGCTGCCTTTAGGAATTTGTCTTTTGTGCCTACTTTGTGTAGGCAAATTACTATGTGTGTAGGGGTTGGTCTTCTCATTTGATGTCTTGTGGGGGTTCTCTGTATCTCTTGTGCTTGGCTGGTCACATCTCTGGTGAGATGGGGAAAGTTTTCTTGGATTACTTCCTGGAATACTTGCTCCAAGTTGTTCTCCATTTCCCTTTCTTCTTCTGGGATACCAATCAGGCATAGGTTCAGCCTCCTGATATAATTGCACATCTCTTGTAGGCTTTGTTCTTTCTTTCTGAGTCTTCTTTATGTTTTTTTACAGACTGGGTTAATTTCATGTTCTGGTTTTCAAGTTCTGAGATTCTTTCTTCAGCTAGATTAGTTCTTCTTTCCATGCTTGTCATCTTGTTATTTATTTCCTGGATGGAAGTTTTTATTGCCAAAATCTCTGTTACAAGTTCTTTCAGTGTTGCATCTTGTCTTTCTTGAGTCCTATTCACTCTTTCCATTCATTCCCTAATCCCTGTCATATTCTGGGGAGTTTTTGATGACTTCCATTGTTTGGACACCTGGGTCTGATTTTTCAGGAGTTTTGTCTTTGGTACACTTGAAATTACCTGAGGTCTTCCTTTGGCTTTTCCTCATTTGTGACAGATTTCATGTTTTTCTCTTTAGTTCTGTTATTCAGTGTCAGTGGGAGAGGCTTTCCCTTTTGACATTTGCTCAGACCTCTATTCTTTCCTGATCTGGGCTCTGGATTTGTTCTATTTTGAAATAGGATGGTGGATAGGAAGCTTTGCTGTCTCTTGTAGTTTTTGAAATTTGAATAAAGTGGGGGATGGGGCATTAGGAATCAGATACTACTTGCAAATTAAAATGTTCACTTATTGTGGTATGTATTCCCTGAGACCCACTCTCCACTACCACTCTATATGACGATGAAAAGCAGAAACCAATGCAAAAGCAATTGAACACATACACACACATTCCAAAACAAACTGGAATAACAACAAAGCAAAAGAAAACAACCAGCAACGAAAAGACTCCCAAGAAAACTAAACACACACACACATGCCTAGCACAAAGTGAATAGAGGAAAAAAAACAGACTGAAGGAAAAACAAAAAACAAAAAAGGGATTCAGGAGGTCGAACCCTCACATATCTATTGACATACCCCTGAAACTATAAAAAAGACCCAGAAGAACAAAAACCAACAACCACAACAAAATTGAAAGATGAACACTCAATCATTCACATACACACATAAACAGAAAATGACAAATAAAAGAAGAAACAGAAAAAAAAAAAAAAAAATTTTGGGGGGGATGCAGATCAAACCTTCACATACCCATTCTTGTACAAAGGAAAAATATTTTAAAAATAGATGAACTAACAAGCGAACAGTCAAAAAATTTTTTAGATTAAAAAATAACTGAAAATTTAAAAAACAAAAATAGGCTCTGTAATTGTTCCTCTAATCAAGTCTCTCCTGGAGAGCCACCTCTTTCACTCTCTCCAGGAAGGAAGCAGAGAAGGAGGAGGGACAGTGGAAGTGGGTGGGACTGCAGGCCTCCCCTCCCACTCCTGTAGATGAATTAACAAGCAAACAGGAAGATCTCTGGAGGGGAGGTACGGGACTGTCTCTTCCCCAAGTATGTACTCTCAGTGGGGTGCCACAGCCAGGCCTGTCCAGGAATGGAACTCTCCTATTGCAACTGACATCCAGGCTCTGGCTGGGTTTGTCCTTCTCAGTTGTGGCTCAGCCGTGTCGGTCTGACGTTCAGAGGATTGCTGGAAAGGAGGGAGTTTGGGTCAGCCCTGAACTCAACACTGATCTCTGTGGAGTTCTTCCTCCTTTTCTGGCCACACCCTTTGCCCTGGATCAGGTTGGGGGTGGGGCGCCTGGAACTCAGCACCCCTCAGGTCTCTTTGATGTTTGTGCTCTCAGGATATTCTCTCTTTGGACCATGATCAAGCCCTGAGTAGTTGATTCGCCAGTCACAGAGATCAGAACTGTCGGTCTGTGGTGAGCAAGTCGAGCACTTTCCTGCCCCACCTTCATTATGGTGGTGGGCTGTCTCTCTTGTCTTCTTCCATGGGAACTTGCCTCTGGACTTTTCAGCAGCCCCTTCCAGCACCCTGCAAGGTGCTGAAGTGATAATGCAAAGCCTGGGGCGGTCTCTCTCCTGCTTCAATGGTGAGGGAGCGCCTGGGGAAATAGTGTCTCCCCATTGCTTTTCCAAAAGAAAACATCTGTCCCTTAAAAAAAAAAATGGTGCTCTGCTTCTGCAACCCTAGAAGAGCCAGGGATGAAGTAAAGAAGGTGCAGCACCTGCTGTTGCACCAGGGGTCTGGCCACCTGCTCACGAGCCTCACTTAGACAGTCTCTCCCAGCGTTTTCTTGCCAGGGAGGGTTTGCTGATTAAAAAAAAGAAAGAAAAGAAGGAGAAAATGGCGCTCAGCTTCTGTGTCCCAGGAATTGCTAGGGTCCAAGCCTGGACGTTGTGGCACCAGTCGCTGCACCAGGTGAGCCCTGGCTGCTAGCTCCCTAACCCTCACTCAGTCAGCCACTCACATGCCCACTTGCTCACCAGCACATACACAAAATTTTCCATACACTCACTCATTCACATGGGGACTCGCATAGTCCGACTGGCTCGGCCGCCATCTTCTCCATCTCCCCTATGGATCTCTTAAAAACTGATATGCCTGTGCCCCACACAGAGTAAGCACTCAATAGTTGTTAGCTATCACCAGAGATTTATAGCTATCACTAGAAATTTAGTATGAAAATTAAAATATAAGAGTTCTAAAAACATTTGTGAAATAGTCATACAATATTATAGTGGGAAGTTTCTTTCTAAGTATGACACCATGAATTGAAATCATAAGCCACTGTGGAAGGGGGCTTAAAAAGACATCTACAATGTCAAAAATTAGGCTAAGCATAAACTCAGACTTTGCTCAGTTAAGCATGTACTCAGTCTTTGCACAGTTAAAAAGTTCCCTTCCTGGAAACTGGCAACAGCACCTGCTGGCTAGGTTAAACTGTTTAACAGCTTTTTTTTTCGCTTCTGTGAATCCTACTAGCATTGCTTAAAAAGTACCTAGGCCTCTAGGATGTTGCGGTTTGGCCCACTTGGAAAGTCCCAATGTGGTTTTGCCCCATTTAAGCAAGCCCCTACAGTAAATGGGGGCCCTTGCTCTGTGGGACTGGCATGTCCAGCAGGCAAGTGGTCACCAGCTGGCTCTTGGCTAATAAACCTCTCCTTTTTATAACTTGTACTTTTGGTGTCAGTGTCTGTGAATTAAGCACTTGGTCCCTATTTCACCACCATAATAAAATAAACAGAACAATGCAAAGGAACATTTCTGCAACATAGAATACATTTATAAAATGCAAAGAGCTCTAACATGTCAACAATAAAAATTAACACTACAATAAAAATGGGCAAAAGGTTTGAAGAGTTGATCACTAAAAAAATGCTCAAAAACATGGAAAAGATTCAAACAAATATAAATACTTAAATCACAATATGCAATGTTTCTTCTACTGGATCAAAGTGCAAAGATTAAAGTGTTAAAACCCAATCTTGCCAAGGAAATGAATGTGCTCTTCCTCTGCTGGTAGGAATGCTAGCCTTTGGATACTGACTTGGCCATAATGCCCCAAACTTGAAATTTTGCATATTCTTAGACTCAACAAGCCTATGTCCAGAAATTATCTTAGGAAACCTATTATGGTTGTACACCAATGCTTGTTGTAACATTGATTATAGCAATAACATATATATATATTTTTTGAGTTGGAGTCTCACTCTGTCGCCCAGGCTGAAGTGCAATGGCATGCTCATAGCTACCGCAGGCTTGATCTCCTGGGCTCAGGTGATCCTTCTGCTTTAGCCTTCCAAGTAGCTGGAACTACAGGCACGTGCCACCATGCCCAGCTACTTTTTGATTTATTGTAGAAATGAAGTCTCGCCAAGTTGCCCAGGTTGGTCTCGAATCTGTGGGCTCAAGCGATCCTCTCATCTCAGCCTCCCAAAGTGTTGGGATTATAGGTGTGAGCCACCACACCTGATCCTCTTACCTCAGCCTCCCAAAGTGTTGGGATTATAGGTGTGAGCCACCACATCTGGTGCAATAACATATTTTAAACAATCTAAATATATAATAAAAGGCTATAATTCAAATTAGCAATGTATTAGGCAGCAATTGTAAGTAGTGTTGAAATAGGATATTATATGAGAAAATGTCCAAAACTTTTTTTAGAATAAAGCAATTAAAAGATAGGATATACAATAAAAATATTTATTTATTTGTTTTTTTTTAAAGCATAGGTAAACAGGAAGAAATACTGAAAACAAAAAGTGGTTATCGCTGAGCAATTAAGTGGTAGGTGTATTTGTTCTTTTTGTTTGTATTATTTAAATTTTCTCTATTGGGCATCAATTAATTTTGTGATAAGCAAAAAGTTATAATACAGATTCAGAGAGACAGACAGAGAGGGGGAGAGATTGGACAGAAAGAGGGAAGCAGAGAGGGAAGTGGGAGGGGACTGGGTGCAGTGGCTCACACCTATAATCCCAGCACTTTGGGAGGCTGAGGTTAGAGGACTGCCTGAGCCCAGAGATTCGAGAACAGCCTGGTTAACCTGGTGAGAACTCATCTCCACAATAAATCAAAAAAAGTAGTCGGGCATGGTGGTACGTGCCTGTAGTTCCAGCTACTTGGAAGGCTGAGGAGGAAGGATCACTTGAGCCCAGCAGGCCGAGACTGTGGTGGCTGTGACTGTGCTGCTGCACTCTGGCCTGGGCGACCGAGTGAGCCTCCAACTCAAGAGAAAAAAAAAGGGGAAAGGTGGGGAGGGAGAGCGTATAAGAGAGTCTGACTGCCTGAGCAATCCTATCTGACTTCCACATTGTTGGATGAAATAAGTTCATTGGTTAGATGATCCAAACCTCCTATTGTGTTCCTTCTGATCTCTAAGTTTAGGTAATATTTGTGATGTTTCCCATCAGCTGCTTTTAGAAAAAAGAACTGCACAGCTTCTCCTCTGCCCCACTTCCTTGCAGTTTAGACACAGTCTAGAATAAACAAAAACTCTGTTTTTACAACATAACCTTATTATCACTACTTATTATTTGCTAAACCTCAACAATTCTTATAAAGAGAGACCTGTGATCTGTTCTAAATTAGCCTAACTAATAAGTGCCTGGCTCCCAGGAACACAACCACCTGCCAAATGCTTTCTAGTCTTTGGGTTTATTAAAAACCATTCCCCACCAGACTCCTTGCTCCAGTCAGGAGGAAGACAGGTGGAGAACAACATCATTGAATTTGCTGCAGATTCTAGTTTGCTTACAATGTGCCCCCAGACATCAATGCTGGAAGATGCTGAATCCCTTTCTCTCTCTCAATAACCGTGAGCTTAGACTCATGTATGAAGGTCATAGTCTTTAATCCGAGTTCCACCTGTGGTTTACTTTTGACCTGCTTAAGTTATCCAGCAACACTGTGTACCTATGAGGGTGTCAAGTAGGAAAATAGCTGCTGCTGAGACAGGGATGGTGAGGAGGAACTGGATGGGGAAGAACAGCTCATAAGTTTGGTGTCAGATACAGAGCCGGGGAGGCTGCAGCCCTCCTGTGACCTTCAGACTTACACTCCAAGGTCAAGCTACCTCTTAAGGCAGAGAAATGGAAACACAGGCATGCAAATATTCATTTAATTATTCCTATATTTTCTAAAATCTTAAACATTTAAGAAGATAATAACATTTTAACAAACTTTTTATTCCAGTATAACATGCATATAGAAAAATGACAAATCCAGGGCCGGGCTCAGTGGCTCAGCCTGTCATCCCAGCACTTTGGGAGGCCGAGGCAAGTGGACTGCCTGAGCCCGCGGGTTCGAGACCAGCCCGGGCAACTTGGCGAGACCTTGTCTCTACAACAAACAAACAAACAAACAAATAGCCAGGCATGGTAGCTTGTGCCTGTAGTTCTGGCTACTTGGAAGGCTGAGGCGGAAGGATTGATGAGCCCAGCAGGTCGACACTGGGGTAGCTGTGAGTGTGCCACTGCACTTCAGCCTGGGCAACGAAGTGAGACTCCAACTCAAAAAAAAAAAAAAAACGACAAATGACAAATACTAATTATACATAGTAAGAAACAGACATCATCAGGACCCCAGAAACCCCCTCATGCCCCTCCTTAACTATTCCCTACTTCATTCCAAAGTCAATCAATATCCTGAATTATGACAGAATAGATTAGCTTTGTCTCTTTCTGAACCTTATAAACATGAACTTGTACAATATGCTTTTGTTTTTTGAGATTTTTCTGTAATCTATTTAATGGCAGATTCCTCATTTTCATGTTGTATTGTATTCCTATGTATGAATATACTATAATTTATTTATCTGTCTTATGGTTGCTAAATATCTGGGTTGCCTCTGTTTCAGCTGTTATGAATTATGCATCTTAGACTTTTTTTTTTGAGTCAAGGTCTCACTCTGATTCCCAGGCTGGAGGGCAGTGGCACAATCATGGCTCACCACAGCCTCGACCTCCTGGGTTCAGGGATCTTTCCACTTCAGTCTCGCGAATAGCTGGAACTACAGATGCTCACCACATCCAGTTAACTTGTTTTCGTTTTTGTAGAGGTGAGGTCTCACAAAGTTGCCTAGGCTGATCTCAAACAATCCTCCTGTCTCAGCCCCCACAAACTGCCAGGATTACAGGCATGAGTCACTTCACTCTTCCCATATTTGCTTTTGTTCACATGTACCTACATTTCCATTGAATTTTACTATGGCATGAAATTGCTGGGTCATTTGGTATATATATTTAGCTGCAATGACATTGTCAAACATTATTTTACAAAGGGATTGTATCAGTTTATACTGGAGAGTTTCATTTCCTCTACACCCTTGCTCATACTTGAGATGGGAGTCTTTTAAAATGTAAAATTACCATGTGGGTGTGAAGTAGCATGAAGTGTATTTTACATCTGTATTTCTCTGATAGCAATGATGTTAAACAACTTTTCACATGCTTATTGACCATTTGGATAATTTATTTTGCAAAATGCCTTTGATTTAATTTGCCATATTTAAATCAGATTGTCTGAATTTTTATTGTTAATTCGAAGTGATTAATTATGTGCCCTGGATAAGTCCTTTTTTAGATGTATACATTGTAAACATTTTCTTACAGTTTATGGCTTATTTTTCCTAACAGTGTTTTCACGATTTTATTGATTGATTGATTGATTAAATCCAGTGTCTCTCTCTGTCTCAGGCTGGAGTGCAGTGACACGATCACAGCTGACAGCAGCCTCGACCTCCTGGGCTCAGGCAATCTTTCCGCCTCAGCCTCCTAAGTAGCTGGGACTACAGGTGTGTACCATTATGCCTGGCAAATTTTTTGTAGAGACGAGGTCTCGCTATGTCGCCTAGGCTGGACTCAAATTCCTGGGCTCAAGCAATTCTCCCACCTTGGCCTCCCAAAGTGCTGGGATTACAGGTGTGAGCCATCATGCCCAGCCTCCAGGTTCTATTTATTTGTATTTTTTATTCAGAGTCTCACTGTCACCCAGACTGAAGTGCAATGGTATGATTACAGCTCACAACAGCCTTGACCTCCTGGGTTCAAGCAATCTTCCCACCTTGGCCTCCCAAAGCGCTGGGATTACAGGACTGAGGCACCATCCACAGCCCAGGGGTTTATTTTTGATGACACTTAATACATTTTTCTTTTATTGTTAATGCTGTTTGTGTTCATTCACAGAAATATTAAGGATTTTTCTATGTTTTTTTCCTAGAGGTTTTATAGTTTTAGCTATTACATTTAGGATTATGACTCATCTAGAGTTAGTTTTTATTTATGGTAAGGTACAGGTCAAGATTTATTTTCCCATCATTATGACTTTCAGCTGTGTCAGCATCATTCTTTCCATATTACATTGTATGGGTGCCTTCATCAAAAATCAAGTGACTGTAGGTGTTGGTATGTTTATGAACCCGGTATTCTTTTCTATTATTGATATGCCTATCCTAACACCAATACTGCACTGCCTTAATTAGTGTAAATTCATAATTTTTGAAATCTGGGAATGTAATTATCTTAATTTGTTTTTGGCTAGTCTGGATTTTTTTGTATTTCCTTATAAATTTCAAAATCAGTTTGTCAATTTATTTAAAAGCCCTTCAGGATTTTAGCTGGGATTTCATTGACTTTATGCATGAGTGTTGGGAAACTGACATCTTAATATTGAGCCTTCCAAACCATAAACATCACATATCTTTCCATTTATTTTGGTCTTCTTTAGTTATTTTCAGTAATGTTTTGTAGTTTTCATCAAGAAGTCTTCTATATCTTTTTGTTGAATTTATCTATAGGTATTTGGTGGTTTTGAGTGTATTGTATTACTATTTCCTCTTACATTGTAACAGTTCTGACAGAATCATACATATTTTGGTTTCAATGTGCATCTCCCTGATGATCAATGAGGTTGAGCACCTTCTCGTGTGTATTGGTCATTTGCATATCCTCTTTTGTAGCTGTTTATGTTTTTTAGGTCACTTAAAAATAAAGGCCTGTCTTTTTCTTATTTCTAAGGGTTTTAAAAATATATTCTGGATACAAATCCTGCTGAGGCTATGTGTGTTTTAAGTGTCTTCTTCCACCCTCTAGCTTGCCTTTTTACTGTGTTAATAGTGTCTTTATGAACGCTAATGCATACCAAACAAGTCCTTCTGTGTTCAACTGTAGAAACATCAGTCTCTTCCAGTGCTGGGGAAAACATGTTTGAGGTGAATTTACTGCAAGGCAGGATGACCATTACTATATTTTATGAATAAAGTGGAGATTTTCCAAGCACAACATTGACTATACCTGGTTTTCACCTTGCACACTACCTTTAAAACTTGGCCTTAAGTTATGAGTCTGCTGATGTGTCCCAGATTTTCTGATAGAGTGAAAGAAACATGAGGCAGATGCTGCTCTTCAGACACTCAAAATGTAGATAAAGACAGAATATTTCCCTTTCCTCATCTTTTCACCAAGCCCACATTATAGCACCAAGGAATGAATGTAATTCCCTGAGTATCACATGCCTTTTCATGCTTATGCCTTTTCTTAAGGTATCTTCTCTGCTATCTCCTCTGTCTGGAATGCCCTTTCCGAATTGCAGTCTATTTACCTTTCAAAATTCAACTCACCCATCACCCCCCTTCACATACTTCCCTCACTGAATTTGGTTCTCAGGGATGTCTCTCACATCGCCGTTGCTCCATTCCAGTTTTTCTTCAGCACTCCAATAACACCGCCCCTGCAATTCCCTATCAACATCTCAACCCTCAACCCACGATTCAAGATCTTGACTTTCAGAGTAGGCTTGCTTCTAACCCAGGGAGTCTTCAGCCTTGCCTCTTCCCTGGCCAGCTTCATTCTAAAGAACTCACTCCACAATAACTGTTGCTTTCAGAGCCCAATCTTTCTATCGTCCTTTTCCAGGTGATGCGGAGACAGCAGAGGGCAACACATGACCCTATTGGACATGTGCACCAAACAGCTGGAAATCAAATCAAAACATGCTCCAGACATATCAGCTCCTGAAAAGTAAGGGTCAAGGACCTCCTCATTGCCTTCCCAATTCCCATTAGGTTTCTGAATTCATACTCAACTCCTGAACTTTCTAGACGTTATGACTTCATTTGGCCTTAATGCCAATTTGTTTTCTCCAGATTTGGCTCTTGCTACTTTGAAGATACAGTTGGCATTACTCCCCATTGACTCCTGCTAACCATCCTGGCGCTCTGAATACTCACCCTGGCTCCCACCCAATGTCAGGTCAGCAAGTGTGGTCTGGTCTTCTGGAGAGACCAGTGATAGATAATTTTCAATATATGTTGGAGATCACCGGGTATTGCTGATTTGTGTTGTGTGTGTATGTGTATATACCTAACATTTAAGCACTATTTGTTTTGACACTCCTAGAGCATTATTAGGCAACATATAGTCTTTCCGGATTTATGCTAAAAAGAAACACTGTTAGGCTTATAAATCTCTTCTGATGTAAATCTATGTTCAATTTATTCTCTTCAAAGAAATTCTAGGGCATCATATTTTTAATGCTCGACTTTTATTATGGTAATACTTGTATATTGAAATACCTAAGTTATTATTCCCCAAAGGAGGCTTTTAAATCAGTCTATTATGATAGTCTCTTACATTTAAAAAAAACAACTTCTGCTCTACAGTTTTTATTTCACCCAGAGCCAGGAACATCTGCCCCTTCAGCTGCATCAAATGACAGCATTATTCAGTTAGCTTGAATAATGCCCAGGAGATGGCTTTCTATACAAAAAGGATCTCACCCATGTAGCAGTTACGGGGAGCACACCGTGTGAGAGGCTTTGAATTTTATTCCCACAATCGAGGGGAAGGGGCACATCTCTATTTCATCAAAACGTGTGCAATGCCATGAGAGAGACATTTACATGAAGTGAGATGAAATAATGTATGCAAGAGCATTTTGTAAGCCCTGAAGAGTTATGCAAATATGAAACCTGGTATTTGAATCACAGAGAGTTATTAAAATTGGCAAGTAAGCACAGAAAAAGTTATTAATTTTAGTCGAGGGCAACTGAGTCGGAATCACTTAGAACCTCAAAAGATGAGTAGGCAGCAATACAAAGGAACAAACTATTGAGACACACAACATGGATGGTTCTCCAGGGAATTATGCTGAGTGAAAAAAGCCAATCCCAGAGGGTCACGTGTTGCATGATTTCATTTATATTTCATCTTTGAAATGAAAAAAATTGTAGAAGTGGAGAACACATTGGTGGTTGCCAAGGACTGGGGACAGGAGCCATGTGGTAGGAGAGAGATAGAAGACTTTTGAAAGGGCAAGATGGAGCCTGCGGTCATAGACCCATTCTTTCTTGCTCTATGCCTTGACTGTGGGGCTAGGTACATGAGCCTGCATAGGTGATAAATCATATAGAACTAAATATGCACACAAACACAACAAACACATGAATACAAGTCACACTGGGACAGACCAGTGGATTGCATCAATGTCAGTATCCTGATTGTGACGCTGTACTACAACTTTGCAAGATGTTACCGCTGGGGGAAGCTGGACAAAGAGTAACGGGATCTCTCTGTATTCCCTCTTACTACTGCATGTGAATTTACAATTATTTCAATAAAAACTTCAATTCAAACAAAAAGATGAGTAAGGCAGGTGGAGATGATCTGGGTGTGGGTGGGGTGGGAGGAGATGTCTTCCAGGAGAAAGGGGTGGCTTGGGTAGAGATGTGTGAGGTTGGAAAGATGCCATTAGAAAATAGTAAGAATGACACCAGTCACAGCTGCGGAAACAACCGTTTCCACTTACTGGGCAACAGAAGGATGAGCATAAAACCCTTCATATAATACCATGACGGCCCATGAGCTGGATACTATTATCATCCCCACTCAAGAGGGGACTTGAGTGACTTGAAGAGGTGGAGTCTTTTTTTTTTTTTTGAGTTGGAGTCTCACTCGGTCGTCCAGACTGGAGTGTCGTGGCCGCTCCCGGCCACCACAGCCTCGACCTGCTGGGCTCCGGCGATCCTTCCGCCTCAGCCTTCCAAGGAGCCGGAACTACAGGTGCGCGCTACCATGCCCGGCTAATTTTTTTTTATTTATTGTAGAGATGAGGTCTCGCCAAGTTGCCCAGGCGGGTCTCGAACCCGTGGACTCAGGCCATCCACTCACCTCAGCCTCCCAAAGCGCGGGATTACAGGGTGAGCCACAGAGCCTGGCTGAATGGGAAGGTTTTTACTACAGATCCAGTTTTTATTTTTTTTTTTTGAGTCGGAGTCTCACTAGGTCGCCCAGACTGGAGTGCAGCCGCCGCTTCCGGCCACCGCAGCCTCGACCTGCTGGGCTCCGCCGATCCTTCTGCCTCAGCCTTCCAAGGAGCTGGAACTACAGGCACGTGCTACCACTCCCGGCTAATTTTTTGATTTATTGTAGAGATGAGGTCTCACCAAGTGGCCCAGGCGGGTCTCGAACCCGCGGGCTCAGGCAATCCACTCACCTCAGCCTCCCAAGGCGTGGGATTACAGGCTGAGCCACCGAGCCCGGCTAGAGGGGGAGTCTTTACTCAGGCTCATGAAGGCAGCAAGTAGAAGCACAGGGGTTTGACTCGAGAACCATAGAAGTCCAGAGGCTGTGTTGCTCACCACATGCCGCATGGCTCCCAGACCAGCAGAACTAAGCCGTTCTGCACCATTCAAGCAAGGGTTGTGGTGCTGGGTAGAAACGGAGAGGTGGGGAGCTGCCGACCAAGAAGGCTGGGAAGGCTGTGCTAAGGAATTTTGGCGATAACATGTTCTTTAGGAAAATAACTTCGCTCATGTTCTAGAAGGTAGATCGAGAAGGCAAGAGACTGGGTTGGGGACAGGGCAGTTACCGCAATCACTGACTGGTCAGGTGCTGGGAAAAGCTGGCACAGTGTTCTAGGTTATCTTGCTCCTTAGACATCAGCTGAACCTTTCTGGGGTGGCCTGTGCCTCTTCCTTGCACTGACACCAGGCATGGTCATAGACCCTGGGCGCCTTGGAGGAGCAGTACACTCTTGAGTAAGTGAACTCCAGGGTGGCCGTGTGGTTTGTTTTAGGCACTGAATGGGGGTGGTTCCCAGCCCAAATCCTGGATGTGGACGCTGAAGCCCTTCAGCATGGACAGGGAGCTCAAATGGGAAACAAGCTGATGTTGCTGTGTAGCTGTTGAGATTTGGGGGCCATGTGTTACCGCGGCATGAACTAGGCAATTTGACTGAGACAAGCAGAATAACTGGGGGTAGAGAGAAAGGCTATAGGTGAGCAGTGTTTGTCTCATCACTTGACACCAAATCCGGAATACAGGCAGGATAGGGTGGTGACATACGGAAGCCACACAGATTATTGTCTGAGACATATTCCCTCATTCAACTTTCAGTAGAACCAACACACTATAAAACACAATGCCCAGAATTTGGCATGGGGTGCTGCCACCTTGAAGATCACCAGGGGACCACTTAGGAACCAAAAGAGAGCTGAGGAAAGACAGGTGCATGCAATACATGCATGTACACATGTGCCCGCACACACAGGCATGTGTATACAGTCTCCATCACTAAAACTGTGAGTCTTGCAAATCACAATTTCCTTAGCCTAATTCTTTTTCTAGAATCAACCGTCATCTCTGTTTTTACTACTGCCTCACCTGCATATGGTGCAACATGATAATAACTTATTTCTACCTCTAGGGGAGGTTGATCTAGTGTTCATAGAAGAGGAGAAAGTCAGATGTGACAGTTTCTCCCCAGACCTTCTGTATTTACCTTCAAATGTTTGCAAATATGAGCTGGGAAGGCAGGAGAAAGCTTAGCAGGGTTGCTGGCTAGAAGGCATTTGGTGCATAACTGTGAAGTCTGAGTTGTGGACTGCCTTCTTTAATGTACCACTTGACAGAACTGATTGCCTGAGAACATTCAGGAATTGGCTAGAAGCTTGCTGCTTTACATGTGGCTTCTTGCTCACTGATTATGTGATTGTTCTCCAATTCCTCAGTGCCCAGCTGGTACATGCAGTGACTGGTATCCATCCAGTAAGTGTTCAGAGTTGTTGGTAGAATGAGAAGTGAACTCTCCATAAAAAAAACTCTATATCTTCTACAATATCACACCTTTGCTCCTGGCTCTGTCCCCTGTGACATTATCGAGCAGCAGAACTTAAACTCACAGATGGCTACCTTCAGAGAGTGTGGCTGAGATATCAACCTCATGGGACCAAACATCACTGGAACTCAGTGGGTGGTTTAGTTAACTCAAATCACCAGGGTGATAAATGAAGAGCTGAGTCTTTCAAACCAAATGCTCTCTTCAATCACAGCTGCAGAAGCTGCTCACCAGAGACCTTTGTCTTTGGAGCTGCAGGTCCAAAGATAGGCTTTCACATTCTTTTCTTACATGATCGGTTTTTCTTAATTCCTCTTTATGGAAAGATAATATCATTGTAAGAAACTCTGGATTAGAAATTAATGTCAATACTTTTTGTGCTACCACACACTTGAAAAAAAGCCCAGAATACAAAGCCATTTGAAGTCATATTTTCCAAAGTCCTTACTCAACATTGGTACAGTCATTTGCCCATGTATTTACTTTTTTTTTTTGAGTTGGAGTCTCACTCTGTCACCCAGATTGGAGTGCAGCAGCTGCTCCCAGCCACCGCAGCCTCAACCTGCTGGGCTCCGGTGATCCTTCTGCCTCAGCCTTCCAAGTAGCTGGAACTACAGGCGCATGCTACCACATCCGGCTAATTTTTGATTTATTGTAGAGATGAGGTCTCGCCAAGTTGCCCAGGCGGGTCTCGAGTCTGCAGGGCTCTGTCCGTGTATTTAAATAAGACATCTCATCGCAGGTATACAGGTT
This sequence comes from Carlito syrichta, assembly GCF_000164805.1. Classification (NCBI taxonomy): domain Eukaryota; kingdom Metazoa; phylum Chordata; class Mammalia; order Primates; family Tarsiidae; genus Carlito; species Carlito syrichta. The sequence goes on along the minus strand of NW_007249322.1, from coordinate 369,559 downwards.
TATGAAAGAAGAAAAGATACATGGTCACATGTCAAGTTTCTCTGATGTATCATAACAGCAAGTGAGGCTTTCAACTAACCTGCAAACTTCTTAATTACTGAAGGAATAATAATAAATTCAACATTACACTGTTTAGTTATTAATACTTTTAATTACCATTAAGCTTTACTAAGCATCTGAAATTTTCAGGTCGTTCTTCAAATGTATTACACTTGCTCTGCATTATGAACGTAATCTTTCATCTTCATAATTAATAAAAATAAGAAGACCAAAAATTAAGAAAACACCGTTGTGTGCTTTTTTTTTTCCCTGTTGGAGAGTTGGGAACAATAGTTACACCTCAAAAGTTTAACTTTCTAAGTTTGCTTAATATATGACATTCCGTACTTGAACCCAAAGAGACAAAACACTAGAAAGTTGCTGGAAAATTGTACTAAGATACATAAAAATAAAACATTTTAAGGCATTAGGCAGAATTGATTAGGCTTAGCAAATGCTAAATTTAGTGACTGTTCAAAGGATCCTTGATTATGGAAAGAAGTTTGGGGTAGGACTGAGAGAGACATACAAATAGAACTGAGTGTCTGGCTGTGAGGTAGCCAGCAGGGGACAAGGGATGAGTCACACAAGCCCCGGGCAGGTCCAACTGCACCCCCTCTGGCTGAGGAGAAGGGGGCCAGCAGCTCTTGTTCTGCAAAATGAGGCTCATAACACTTGCCAAGCCAGGTGTGATATCTTGAATGTCTGTATATTTATGGTCCCGGACACACAGAGTACCTTGGCTGCTTTTGGCGAGAACAGCTCTGTCTCCTTGAACTTAAACGCTTGCTGTGCTTGGCGATCCAAAGGGAAGAATGCAACGTACTCTAGCGCCTCAGAGGAGTTAGGGTTCTCAGAGGGTTCAAGTTGATGTACGGACATGCTGAGCAGTTTCTGAGTTACAGTGGATGCCCAGCAAATGTTAGCTGATCTGTTGCTACTATTATTATTGTTGCTGTTGTTATTCCCAGAACAAGATAAACTACTAGTTTATGTTATAGCACTAACTTCCCATACTTTAATTTGAGAAGGCATTTCAAATGTATGTTTCTGCCCCCTGAAAGGCAAATCCCAACTTCCACTCAGTAGTGATGAGAATTCAAGCTGAGTACAATTATGCCTTTGGTGTCACTTCAATTTCACCTCTAAGAAACACAGAGCGGCCACCCTCGGTACCTTCCCGGCAGAAGTCTTCCCTACCTACTGCTGGGAAAATGAAAATCCAGGGCTTGCCGAGTTTTGTGAGGCAGGGCATGAACTGTCCCGTCTGCAACCTTCACCTCCAGCTCCCTATGCACCCACCAGCACAGTTCAAGGTGCTACAGATCCTTCGGGAGGCTTCTGTTTGGCAAAGCCTTTATAGGTCCAGGGCTGGAACCCATAACAATGGTAGCCCACCGATGACAAGCTAAACCATGGAAGTAAAAAACGTTTTTGTTCTTTATATTGTTGGGGACTGAAAGTGTGGGTGAGGGGAGTATGAAGAAAAAAATGGACTGTATATGTTACGGCCCGATGGAAGTTAATTAATTTCTTCTGTAAAAGGCATCTGTGCTATTTTCAGCTTCTCATCTGTTACTTTTAGTTCTTCTAACAATTCTGTTTATTTCCCCACCCCTAATAGTTCAGATAAAATGGAGTGTGATAGTTCATCATCTAATATAAGAGTCTAGGAGAAGCTTACATCTACTGAGGGTGCATGTGAGAGATCATCTAATGATTAGATTAGACAAACAGCTCACACAGGAAGTAAAAGAACTTTGTTTTCCCTTCATCTCTGCATAGGACAGAAAAAGGCCTCCCTTCGCCGCATCAGAAGCTTTTGTGACTCCACTGTGAGCCTCACAATGTCTATCCAATTGTTGACCCATCAGGCTGTAGTTTTTCCTAAAAAATTAGCTACAAATTGCCACGAGTCAGATTGCTTCATGGTTAATCTGGTTTGTTCATCCCCGATGTCGTCAATACATTGTGGCAGTTAAGAGATTTTTGTTTTAATCCTTTGAGAAAAAAAGAAAGTTTACCTGAAAGGAAAGGTTCTATGGGGTGATGGAAAGGGTGAAGGGTTAGTGACCAAGGGCCCAAGGAGCATGGTGTTGTGTGTGTGGTAGACTGTGTTATTGATCACAAGCATCCATTTCCCTTTCCTCAGTCTGACGCATCGCCTCCCTGCGCTGTGATTTCTGCTGCTCTTGTGGAAAAAGCCCAGTCTCAGGAGGTGCTGCAGTTGATGTGTGTGGACCTAACAAGCACCTCATCTTAGCAGCACCTTCGAGAGGTGTCGTGAGTTCCCGCAGCCCTCTTGACCCGCCCTCTGAGGCTAATACAGACAGGACTGGACAACTTTCTTCAACTTAGCTTCCATTTCCACCACCCTACTCCAATGAAGAATAAGTATTGCTCACTTCTAACTAAAGGAGGAGCAAATGAATAGACAGAATGGACTTTTAAGGTTAGACAAGTGGGTTCTAGCTCCAGGTTCTCCAGGTATTAGTGTGTGACCTTGCACAAATCATTTAATTTTCCCAAGCCTCAGTTTCCTTGTTTTAAGAATGGAAAAAAGAATTCTGCTGCTGCTCACCTCACGTGATGGCTAAGAGGATCAAACAGAACCGGGATTGGCAAACATTTTCCATAAAGGGGCAGATAGTAAATATTTTAGGCTTTGTAAGTCACATCTGAACTCGGTCACTCTTCCTTCATCTTTCTCTCCCCTCCTCTTCCTCTTCTTTCTTCTTTGACAGCCCCATAAGACTGTAAAACTCCATGCCTCGCTTGCTGGTTATATGAAAACAAGCCTCTGGCCTTAGTTTGCTGACCTGTTAATTTAAAGGGATCATTAACGGGTAATGAGATGAGATGAGAGTGGCGTGTTGATGAAGATGGAGATCAGACGATAACCTCTTCATACAAATGGTTTGCTCCCAGTCCCTGCCTAGCATCTGTAGAAATGTGGGATAAAGGCATTAGGACAAGCACAGAACAAGTTAACCCAGAGGAAGGATAACAGTTATTTGGCATCCACAACATATCACAGTTTTTGCATAATGGCACGTGAGGTGGGAGCTTGGCATTATTATTATTATTTTGACTACTGGAAAACTAGAAATTCTTTAATTAAAAAAAAAAAACAATGCTGATCAGCAATACCACAGAGTCTGCGTATCCCATATTTTACTATATCCTGACATAATGAAATTAACCCTGGACTTCAGTTCGGTTAGATCTCTTTCTGCACATTCCACAGCTTCCTGAGATTTCTTGTCTATTGTACTGAGGTGAATGAAACATGCATGCCCCCCTCAAACCAGAGTTGTCTGGGGTCAACATCTGAACTGAGCACTCACAGCTCAAAGTCATGTCCAGCGTGTTGGCAGGGGGTGAGTCCAACAAAGAGATACTTAGTTTCCACTTTTTGAGGGACCCAGCATCCTGAGAGCTTGAGCTACACCGGTGCTTCAAGAAAAAAAAACCCAACACATAATTAACTTTCTCTTACTAAATTTGTTTTGTTTTTGGCGATAAGAATAAAGATCGGTGATTAAAAAGTCATCTCCCATGGGGTAATCCCAGGAGTCACCAGGCCTCTGTCTAAAGATCGTTCTCCACAAAACGGCCCAGGCTCCTTGGAAAAATGGCTGCCTTCAGGGCTGGGACTAGGAAAGTACAAGGTAAGCTTGTAACATCTTGTTGCACTAGAAAGTAAATAATTGTCCAAAGGATGAGGGGAACATGTCAAAAGACAAAATACCCAGCATAAAAGAAGATCCACTGGCTAAATTTGGGATAATTTGAGCATCGAAATAATGGTAGCAACAGGCAATAGCCCTGTGACCTTATGATTTAATAAGAAATGTGAGCCGGGCTCGGTGCCTCAGCCTGTAATCCCACGCTTTGGGAGGCTGAGGTGAGTGGATTGCCTAAGCCCGTGGGTTCGAGACCCACCTGGGCAACTTGGTGAGACCTCATCTCTACAATAAATTAAAAAAAATTTGCCGGGCATGGTAGTGCACGCCTGTAGTTCCAGCTACTTGGAAGGCTGAGGTGGAAGGATCACGGGAGCCCAGCAGGTCGAGGCTGTGGTGGCCAGGAGCGGCCACGGCACTCCAGTCTGGGTGACAGAGTGAGACTCCAACTCAAAAAAAAAAAAAAAAAGAAATGTATATTTGGTGTCTGCTGCCACACAGAGCTCCTAAGATGCTTACAATTTCCTGAGCCACGGGAACATCAGGTGCATCACTTGTTCTAGTATTTGGTCCTGCTTTGACCCTGGTTCCTGACACAGAGCTCCTAATCGCTTGGAATTTCCTGGGTGACAGAAGCATCCCTTGTGATGAAGTGACACTTGGTGGGTGGAGTGGGGCTGGTCATTAGAAGCTTGGACATTTGGGAGAATTTGAGTAGCTATGTAGATTAGAGAATAGTACTGTATCAACGTCCTCTGATTTTGATCACATTTCTTATTAAATCATAAGGTCACTCTGCCCACCAAGTGTCACCTCATCACAAGATGCTTCCGTCACCTAGGAAATTCCAAGCGATTAGGAGCTCTGTGTCAGGAACCAGGGTCAAAGCAGGACCAAATACTAGAACAAACGATGCACCTGATGTTCCCGTGGCTCAGGAAATTGTAAGCATCTTAGGAGCTCTGTGTGGCAGCAGACACTAGGAAGAGGAGAGGGGCTGGAAGTTGAGTTTATAATCCATCATGCCTGTGTGATGAACCCTCCATCGAAACCCCTGAACCATGGGGTTCGGAGAGCTTCTGAACTGGTTAACACATCGACATGCCAAGAGGGTGTCACATCCAACCCCATTCAGGCTCGGGACCCTTCCCCTTTGGACCTCTTCATCAGGCTGTTCATCTATGCCTTTTTTTCATAATTCTTTGTTAAACAATAAGCCAGCAAAGCTCAGTATTTCCCTGAGTTCTGTGAGCAAACTGATTGAACTTGAGCAGCGGTTATGGGAACTCTGAATGTACAGCCAGTCAGAAGCACAGGTGGCAACCTGCGACTTGCAACGGGTGTCTGAAGTGGGGATAGTCTTGTGGGACTGAGCCCTTCACCTTGAGTTGCGACTCAGGTAGTATCAGAATTGAGCTGAATTAGAGGACACCCAGGTGGTGTCCACTGGAGAAACCCCGACACATCTGGTATCAGAAGTGACGTGCTGTGCTGAGATGGTAGTAGGGGAAAACAGACAATTTGTTTTCTTGCTATTATACAAGCCCACCTGATAAAACATGACAGACACAAACCCATACTGATATACAAGTAGATAGAAAATGAAGAAAAACTTTTCCTTAAAGTAGAAAGTCAATTAATTAAACGTAGAAGGAGTGATGGCATTAGAAAAATCAGCATTTGGCAAAGACCATAGTAAGACTAGTTTCAGACATAAATCATTAGAGGATGAGGCAAGACCAACGACAAACAGGACATTCACATAGTCTTTGTATGTCTTCCCATAGCTTACATATTAACTACAAAGTTTAAAAAGTAACTTTATAATGAGGAAACCTGTTGACACCACCTTCACCAAGTGACCATCATTCACCTCACCGGTCATAACATTGTTCCTCCTAATGTGATCACCAAGGACCAAACCTCACTTCCATAGTTTTTCTGACAAAAATGCAGAATCTGAATCCGAAAACGAGGATGTAGCTCTCAAATCCAACTTGAGAAACATTCTACAAAACAAATGGACTCTTCCAAAATGTCAAAGCCATGGAAAACAAAGACAGACAGAGGAACTGTCTCAGATCAGAGGAAACAGGAGCCATGACAGCTAATGCAGCATGTGACCTTGGCTTAGATCCTGGGCCAGACGAAACATTTCCTTTCCTTCCATAGGAAGGACACTCGTAAGGCATTTGGGAGAATTTGAGTAGCTATGTAGATTAGAGAATAGTACTGTATCAAAGTCCTCTGATTTTGATTACAGTATTATGGTTATGTGAGAAAATGTCCTTGCTTTTCGGAAATTCACACTGAAGTATTTCCAGGTGAAGGAAAAGAGCACTATACCTCCAACTTGTTCTCAAATTGCTCAAAAGAGAGAGAAGGCTATAGCAAACGTGATAAAATGTTAACCTATGAGAATCCAAGTGTAAATGCACATGGTTTTACAACTTTTGCAACTTTTCTTTGTCTGAAATTATTTCAAGATAAAAAGTTAAGCATGTCAAGTGGGCGGTTTGGTGAGTAGATCTCAGGTTTACTTTGTTCCTCAGCATTTGGACTCCAGGAGCGGGTGGTCCTAAGTCCCGAGACAAGGCCCAAAAGTAGAGGGAAGACATAGGTAGGGCACGGTCCCAGGGAAATGCTTTAGGGTAGCAACGAACAAGCAGCCCGGATTTTGGGATCCTCAAAATAGCCCATGAAGGAAGTGTATACAGGACCAAAAAGTGTATACAGAGGACAAAGAAAGACATAAATTAAAACCACAAATTCCAGAAGCCCAGGCATATTCTTGGACAGGTGTATGGGCAGCCATGGGTAGAAGTGGCAGAGAGAGAAAGGGGCAGGGATACTTATACAATGTGATGGGTAGTTGGAAAGCAAGATGCGAGGTTGCCCAAACGGCAGAGAGAAACCTTGCTCATCAAGGTCCTTCCAGGAGATCCTTACGCCCTCACGAGGAAGAAGCCTTCCTGAACATTTAGGCAGTCAACAGCAAGGACAGGTGAGAGAATGCTCTTCCTTAGTGGGACAAGAAGCCAGGGTGGCAGAAGCAGAGCCTGAAGACCTCCTCACACTGACCTGTTCATTTTACAAACGATATGGACACGTTTCCACCATGTTTCTGTATCAACTCAGTAACCAGACCCCTTTATTTTTTAATTTTAAAGATGTGGGGTACAATTCAGGGTTAGGTATACAAATGTTCATTATGCAGGTACCCTTCTGATGAGGTGTGCCCCTCCCGCCCCTGGCAGTTTCCCACTACTGCCAATCCCTTTCTCATAGTGTTAGGATAATTGTCCACAGTCTGCTTATGAGTGAGAACATATGAGTACCAAGACCCCTTCAGAGGACCCTTTTATAAACAATAACAGTTGCAACAAACAACCTCCTCTGATATTTAGCAAAATGCACTTTACATCTAAAAAATGACCCATTTCCAAATGCTGTTTGGAAACAAAGGAAGCTGTGCTTTAAAAACACTCCTTTAGCGCCATCTTGTGTCTGCACAAAGAAAAGGGAAATCCCTCCGCATTCCAACCTAAAATTTTGCTAGGTTTTAAGTCTCTTGTTCTGAGCTAAAATTATTTTTTTTAACACACACACACACACACACACACACACACACACACACACACACACACACACAATTAAATCTCTATTTTCAGTAAACAAAGGCATCCTTTTCAAAGTCAAGTGTAAATGAGCCCAAGGGGAAACTGATGGTTCTGTCCAAGGAAAACAGCAAAACCAAATCAGTCACGCCTCCCAAACCCCTTAACTGTCACTCCGTATTTTGCAATTCTATTCTCAAACTAATAGTCTTCCATTAAAATAGAGCCTTTCATAAATACGTCAGTCTATAATTAAAATGAAATCAATCAATCTTACTGAAAATGTCTTTACTCACATTTAAATGACTAAATAAGCAATTGTATGAGAAAACAAAACAAAACAAAAGCCTCAGGAATTACAAGCCGTTCACGGAAATTCAAGTGCACATTTTCAAGTTTGTTTCCGTTTCCAAATTGAAGCAAAGACTCAGTGCCTTTTCATCAGCAATACATAACCAATATAACCTTCTAATGAACAGTACAAATCGAATGGCAGGCATCTGTGCTTGCACCAACTCATACTGGTTCATCAGACCGTTGCGTTCACCTCTTTCCAAACACACATTCAGTGATGTCCGAGTAGCAGTTTGAAATCAGCCATGGTGGGGAACACCTATTCTGTGGCATTGGCCAATGCTGCAAATCAGAGTTTCTTCCACCTCCTTCTGGAGAGCTGATTTTTAGCCTTTTGCCAGCATAGCATTGCAAAAGGGAGACATGAAAACACTTGTATCTGAAGCTTTGTGCTTTGGGAAGAAGGATATCACATGCAACCAAGGGTCATGAACTAAATCTATAAAAACGAGAAAGACTTCACTTCAGGGCAGCCTATAATTACACAGTTAAATCTCTCAAATCACAAGTACAGCTTCCAACATTATATTTTCATTTATCAGCTCCTTCCTCTTCTAGCTTTTCTTAAAATTTCTTACAAATCAAGAGACCACAAATATTGGCCTGTAGTAAGTATATTCAGAGCTTCCTCCACAAAGCACATTTCCTGGAAAGACAAAAAGCAAACGTTTAAAGGGTCTCCAGACAGACTGCCAGAGTTTACTGGTTTTATCCTGATTGTTTTATGACCCAGGTGTAAGGCCAAGTGCTCGTTTTGATGATTATGGCAATTTGATCTGTGGTTGGTTGGAGAGGACAAATGCAGAAACCATCAGAGGCTCATATGATTTCTTTGCTTCCCTCAGAAACCAAGCACGGGGATATAGTTATTTCCTTTCTTTTCTCTTCTTTCTCTTTTCTTTTCCTTTCTTTTTCTTTTCTTTTTAAAACAGAGACAAGGGTCTCGCTATTTTTCCCAGGTTGGTCTCGAACTCCTGGGTTTAAGAGATCCTTTCACCTCAGCCTCCTGAGTAGCTGGGATTCTTGGAATGTGCCACTGCACCCGGCACATCTTTCAGAAAGATAAGTTCTTTCTGAAACTAATTGTTCTGAATGCAAATGATAAACTTCTCTGAAAGACTGGGTAAAATTTCCAAATATAATACAAAAGAGTAGTTGTTTGAGATTCCTTTTAGAAACAGAAGGTAGACGACAAATTCTGATACATAACGTATGTGAGAGAAAAAGGGAGCAGGGTGGTGTGTGCCTTGTTTGAATACAGGAAAAGCGACACGTGTGTCTAAGCACAGATTTAGCCAGGACAGCGATGGCAAGGATGAGAACGAGTTGAGGTGCTGCAGAGAGGATTGCTGCATTCAACTCACCCTGCTCCACCGAAAAGGCGAGCTAGTCCTGTTCCCTTGTCCCCACTGGGATCCTGATGGGGACTGGGTGGAACGTGAGGGGACAAGATCAACCTCCCCCTAAATGTCTCACGATGCCCTCAAAGCCCTGTCTTATCGTCTCCTCTGTTTTTGCCAAGAGTCTCTTTTCTTTTTCTGGAGTAACTCAGCTTTCTCTGTGTCAGCCCTGAAACTGTCCTCCTGGGGAAGTTTTAGGGGCTGGTCCTTGGATCTTCACTGCCTTTTAGAGTCAGCAGAGGGAGCACGGGACTCATGGTGTCGCCACTATCATGCGGGTTCCTTAGCAAGAAGCCTTCAGAATACAAAAGCCTCTTCACCCACAAATTCAAACAAGTCCCTATCAACACAGATCGTGAGCTGAATTCCGAAAGTGCACTTTCCATTAAAGAAAGATAATAATTTCTTTTCCCCCCTCTGATTATAAGACAAATATGTAACTTATTTTCTACCTTAAACTTTTCTGTTTCCCAAATTTCCTATAATAATATTCTAAAAGCATCCAGGGATAACCACTATGAATACAATGGAGATTTTACTAGATGTTTTTTAAGTGGTTATAAAAATAAGAGTCTTACCATCTTTTCAAATTTTGTTTCAGGGGCTCCACAATCCTATTATATGGCTATACCTTAGCAGACTTGCTGGACATCTTATACAGATGGCTTACACTTTTGCTATTAGAGCAAAGTATGTTTCCGTAGTTAGGATTATTTTCTCAGGACAGGTTGCTAGACCCAGATTATTGCATCTGAGAGCATAAGATCTACATGGCTAAAAACTCTTCCAATTTACATTCTCATCAGCTGTGGATGAAATGGAGTTTCACGGCCTCCTAAGTAGCATTTTTATTCCAATTATATGATTTGTCCAAGAGAATGGCATATGGTTATTGTGTTTTGCATTCTTTTGCTTACTAGAAAGATTGAATTTGTTGTATGTTTTTCTTTGTGCATTAATTATATATGTGTTTAAAACACAGATTCACCCATCTGGCCACTCATTCAGTAAATGTTCATCAAACACACCATCTAGAAGACACTGGGCTAAAACTTAATATGTTATCCTGAACCAAACTCTTAATGACCTCTGCCTCAGGGCGGCATCGCTCCCTGGCTCTGGCCAGCCCAGTTGGTGCCTCCTGTGAGCCGAGGAGAACTCGGTGTGGTTGCCTTTGCTTTCTTCAGTTAATTGCCACATTCCATGAAACTCACTTGAAAGTGTCTCAAAGAAATTTTTTTTCAATTTTAAAATTAATTTTTAAAAATTATAAAAATTAAGCCGGGCTCGGTGGGAGGCTGAGGTGAGTGGATTACCTGAGCCTGCAGGTTCGAGACCAGCCTGGGCAGATGAGAACTCATCTCAAAAATAAATCAAAAAGTCAGCCGGGCGTGGTAGCGCATGACTGTAATTCCTGCTACTTGGAAGGCTGAGGCGGAAGGATCGCCGGAGCCCAGCAGGTCGAGGCTGCGGTGGCCGGGAGCGGCCGCTGCACTCCAGTCTGGGCGACAGAGTGAGACTCCAAATAAATAAATAAATAAATAAGCAAATAAATAAATAAATAAATAAAAATTACCAAAATTAATTTAATGCTCTGAGAGTATTTTTAAAAATTCCCATGGCCACTCCTTCTTTTGAAGACCCCCTAAGAGCTCTTGCAAGGAACAGGAGGTCTAAATCTTCTTCCCAGTTATCCAACCTATAACCTGATGCTGGAATATTCTCTTTCCTCGCCTCAGAAAGCTTCCTTTTTCTCCACCTTCTCCTCCATCCCCTAGCCTGCTCGCCAGGGGGCCGTCCTACCTTTCCAGCCTTAGGTCCTGCCGACCTGGGCTGCTCTCTGAACAGGCGCTGCCTTTTCCAGCAGGTGTGCCCCTGGCCATGCTATCAGTTCTCTCACTCATCTTCAAAGCCCTTCTCAATGCCTCCCATTGGACTCCAGAGCCCAGGTGGCACCCATCGTGCCCTCTCGGGAGCACCCGGAGCATGGGTCATTCCTCTGGTGTCTCTTACCTCCTTGTTGGCCGTCCTCCCCCATTAAAATCCCCTCTTTGAGAGTCGGACAGTACTTGCTCACTTTTATATCCGGTCCCCCAGAACAGTCCTGGCACACAGTAGGCTCTCCTTAAATGTTTGTCAGGAGGGAAGAATGAATGAGGAAACAGTCAAAGGTGCTAGAAGCCACATGGAGAAGTCAATCTGTAAGAAGGGAACCCGCTGCAGAGAGAAACGGTGATCACAGATGGAAAGGGATTCTTAGCAACATTCGAGGCCTGCTTGCAGGGATCCCTGAGGCCTGGCTGCAACCTCCCCCTCCAGCCTCATGGAGACGGCTGCCGACGCCAGGACACACCTGCTTCCCATCCTTCACTGCTGTGGACTCCACACCTCCACAGGACAGACGTTTAACCCACGGGCTGAGGAGCAAAACTTCCTGAAACGGCCTCTGTCCTCTCTAGTGCTAGTGTTCTCTAAAATTCCTTCCTGCCCTAAGTCATGGAAGAAAGAGATTTTTTTTTTTTTGAGTTGGAGTCTCACTCAGTCGCCCAGACTGGAGTGCAGTGGCCGCTCCTGGCCCCCGCAGCCTCGACCTGCTGGGCTCCGGCGATCCTTCCACCTCAGCCTTCCAAGTAGCCAGAACTACAGGTGCGCGCTACCATGCCTGGCTGATTTTTTGATTTATTTTAGAGATGAGGTCTCGCTGCCCAGGCGGGTCTCGAACCAGCGGGCTCAGGCCATCCACTCACCTCAGCCTCCCAAAGGCGCGGGATTACAGGCTGAGCCACCGAGACCGGCTAGAAAGAGATTTTTTAACAGGGATTGCGACTTGGTTTCACAAGCCCCTAGGCACACTCCCAGTCACTGCAGCCTCAACCTGCTGGGCTCTGGAGATCCTTTCGCCTCAGCCTCCCGAGTAGTCGGAACTACAGGCACGCGCTACCACACCCGGCTCGTTTTTGATTTATTGTAGAGACGAGGTCTCGCCAGGTTGCCCAGGCGGGTCTCGAACCCGCGGGCTCAGGCAATCCACTCACCTCGGCCTCCCAAAGCACTGGGATTACAGGCTGAGCCACCGAGCCCGGCCGTGAGGATTTCTTGATCCTGGCCTCTAGCAGAAGGCCTGACTCCCTCCTCTAGCAAGTGTGTGGGCATAATGAAGACGGCTCAGGCTTCCCCTCTGCAGAGCCAACAGCCTGGGTGTCTGGGGCCACTCGCAGAGTAGTCATTGCTGGGTGACTTTCATAAGTAGACTACTCCTCCCCTGAGATTTCTGACAGGCCTTTCCACCCCTTTTAGAACAAGAGCCACTATCAGGCCACCTGCCACCCAGAATACAGACGGTAAATGATCAGAATCACTGTGTCCATATATCCAGTAATGGTTGCAGCAATTGCTTGTGGAGATTTATACCTGGGCTATGAGAGAGAGAGAAAGATTTAGAGACATCAAAAAAGCAGGGTTGCAAAGAGCAACCAGGAACCTCACTTTTTTTTAAATTTTAATTTTAAAGCAACTGATTAATTTTGGGGCATAAACACAGAAGGTTGCATTGGAAGTGAGGTATATTTTTAATTGAGGATTAGGAATAACAGCCTTTTCCATAGCTTGCTTCAGTGAATACTAGCACTTAAGAAGTCTCTTTTTCCTTAGGGAACTTGTGCTTATCATACCCCTCATATATACCTGGAAGGAAAAAAAAAAAAAAGAATTACAGACACTACAGGCTGTGAAGAGTTCTTCCAGGCAAGCACCCACAGAAGCAAGTCAGATTTTGCAAATACGACACAGAGAGAAAGTAAAGGAAGTGGCTCACTTGGCCTAGTCATCTTTATCTATAAGTTTTACTTTGAGTGCTTCCATAAATAAAATAATGGAGGAGAAACAGATTTATTGCTCACCTACTATAGGCCAGGGCCTCCGTGAGCTGCCTTTTTGTGTTTCCTTGCTTAAGTTGTAACACTTGTTTTACAGCGGAGGAAACCAAGGCTAACATTGAAATAAAATGACTGAAGCCGTGCAGTTAGAAGTGAATGGGGTTTGAACCTGGTTCCATGTGTTCTTTCTGTCCTACTGTGCTTCCTTTAATACTCAGACACGTGATGCTGAATCAGTGAGGATGCTGTTCTCTGTAGGTAACATGATACCTGAAGCGGTAGCTTGGATTATTGGTCACAATTCTTCATTCCCCTGTAATGGTCGTGTAAGTTTGCAGAGTCCTTCTCACTGCAGGTGGAGTCTACTTTTCTGACCCATTCCCATGGTTGAGTTTGGCCATGGACTTGCTTTGTCATGAGAACATGCCTAGAGTTGAGGCGGGTATTTAGAGTGAGATATAGATAAATTTCTCACAGGCAGTTCTACATTACAATAGGGTAAGCCTTCAGACATCTTTCTTACCAGCGCATCAGACCTGACCACCCTGCAGGCTAGAATGTGGATTTACCAGGGCAGCCCACCCTCTTAGCCTATCAAAGGTGGAGAGATGGTAATCAACCCACCTCTTAGTTCATGGTTAGCATAATGATCAATGTAAAAGTATATCAAGCTTCTTGTCAAAGGCAAACGTGAGTTTTTTTCTCTTGACATCCATGCCCGTCGGGCATGCCTCTTTTCCGCTCTAATAAATTCTGTCTTAAACTATACTTTGATTCACTCTGAAAGTCTTTTCTGTGGCAAATCAGAAGAACTCATGGGGCACCACACCACACCTGGCAACGGGGTGGGTGGCTCTCGGTCTAAGGTAGGTTGCACCGTGGGAAGCCTAAGCCACAGTCGAGAGCCCAGCCCCAGGGACTTGCAGACCAAAGCAGAGATGCTCAGCCTGGCTTTGCTGAGGCCTACCAACCTGCAAACCCATGCACGTGAGAAGAATGTCTTGAGAGTCGGACAGTACTTGCTCACTTTTATATCCAGTCACCCAGAACAGTCCTGGCACACAGTAGGCTCTCCTTAAATGCTTATTAGAAGAAAGAATGAATGAGGAAATAGATAAAAGTGCTAGAAGCCACATGGAGAAGTCAATCTGTAAGAAGGGAACCCGCTGCAGAAACGGTGATCACAGAAGGAAAGGGATTCTTAGCAACATTCAAGGCCTGCTTGCAGGGATCCCTGAGGCCTGGCTACAACCTCCCCCTCCAGCCTCATGGAGACGGCTGCCGATGCCAGGACACACCTGCTTCCCATCCTTCACTGCTGTGGACTCCACACCTCCACAGGACAGACGTTTAACCCACGGGCTGAGGAGCAAAACTTCCTGAAACGGCCTCTGTACTCTCTAGTGCTAGTGTTCTCTAAAATTCCTTCTTGCCCTAAGTCTCTGAAGAAAGAGATTTTTAACAGGGAGTGCTACTTGCTTTCACAAGCCCCTAGGCAATGTGAGGATGTTTTCATCCAGTGCCTTGTTGTGAGGTACTGAGATTTGGAGGTTGGTTGCGACATAACATTATTGTGTTAATATTAACCAATTTCACATGACAAGAAGTATTGAGGTCGGTAGTTCCAGGGTTGGTTTGGTGGATTTGTAATGTTATCAAAGACTGATTTCTTTTTTATTCTGCCGCTAGTCCATGCTCAGTGCTTCAGCAAAGTTTCTCCTCATGGGCCCTGCTGGTTGCAATCACTCCATGCATTGTATCTTCGCATGGCAGCACTTCAAGGAGAAAGGAAAGGGAATGGGTGTTATGGACTGAATTGTGCCTGCCCTCCTCAATTCATATGTTGAAGCCTTAACTCTCATTGTGACTGTATTTGAGGATAGGGCTTTTAAGGGGGTAATTAAAGTTAAATGAGGTCATAGGGTAGGGTCCTACTCTGATAGAACTGGTGTCTTTATAAGAAGAGGAAGAAACACCAGTTTGATCTCTCTGCTTGCATAGAGGAAACACCATGAAAGGATACAGTAAGAGCGCATTGTCTGCAATTCCAGAAGAGGCCTAACCACACAGCAACTCTGCTGACACCTTGATCTTGGACTTCCAGCCTTTGTAATTGTGTAGAAAAATAAATTTCTGTAGTTTAAGTCACCCAGTCTGTGTTATTTTGCTATGGTAGCCCAAGCAGATGAAGACAGTGGGATAACGGGGTCTTCTTTTGCATTGTTCTTTGTGTATGATCGTAAAACAAAATCCTTCCCAGAAGTCCCCAGCAGACTCCTATTCCAGGCTTGTTTCCAAGAATGGGGTCACATGACCTCTCTGGACCAACTGCTGGCAAAGAAGAATGGGATTGCCATCATTGATGCAGACCAACCATGATTAACTACCTACCTTGGACTGGGAAAAATGCCACCCAAACAAATTGAGGGAATATACCCTTCAGAGTGAGCTATAATAAACTGTAGTCACAAATCTCAGCAGCTTGCAACAACAAAGGTTTATTTATTTTATATCCATATGGCATGTTTACGGCAGGTTGCCCACAGCTCTGCCCCACAGTTCTTTGCTCTGACACCCAGGACGATGAACTGTCTCTAACAGGAATATGGTTGATAACACAGCTGAGGGGGAAAAGAACAGGATGAACTATAAGCTGACTCTATGGCTTCTACTCAGAAGTAATATGCATCATCTCCCCTTATATTTTATCAGCCAGGGCAAATCTCTCATCCAATCATGGTAGCACTGGGGCAGGGAGGGGCAATCTGGACCCAGGGAGGGGAAACTGAGTTTGTTTGCCTACCAGTTTGCCTTCCTGGTGACAAAGATTCCCTTCTCTTCCTATATGCAGAACACCCTTATTTCCTTCTCAAAAGAGACAACCTAATTCCATCCAGTTACTGTCCAGCTCAGAGTCCAGAGTCTCTGAGTGGTACCTAGAAGCATCCTCTAAGAGGTACAGATATGGCTTCTCTTTCTCTCTCCCCTCTGCCCCCCTCCAAATTCAATACACAGTGGTGAATACCTGCTGGACAGGAACAGGAGAACCACAATAAAATCTCATCTGAGGAGGGAAAGGACTGACTATAAAAAAACACCTCTTGATCCATGGGGATTCTGAAGTCCCAATGAGCAGATGTGTGAGGAGCCCCTGCCCTGAGGACAGAAGGTCCTTCTTGGCGAGGTCCTCATCTCACTTTTTCGGGAGCAGCCTCCCCAGTCCGCTGTTCTTGGCCATTGAGTCCATCCTCTGGGAGGCACTTTCTCCGCCATTATCCTTCTTGGGCAAATCAGAAAAGAGCAATGGAGGATTCCTTCTTTGGGAACTGAGACACAGAGTCTTGGCTTGCCTCCTATCCACGAAGGGTTGAGATTCAAAGATTGTCTTAAATCTTAAATAACAGAGTCTTCTCTCATCCAGGCTGGTGGTTCTTTTTTTTTTTTTTGAGTTGGAGTCTCACTCTGTGGCCCAGACTGGAGTTCAGTGGCCACTCCCGGCCACTGCAGCCTCAACCTGCTGGGCTCCAGCGATCCTTCCGCCTCAGCCTTCCAAGTAGCTGGAACTACAGGCGCGCGCTACCATGCCCAGCTAATTTTTTTGATTTACTGTAGAGATGAAGTCTCGCCAAGTTGCCCAGGCGGGTCTCGAACCCATGGGCTCAGGCCATCCACTCAGCTCGGCCTCCCCAAGTGCTGGGATTACAGGCTGAGCCACCGAGCCTGGCCTGGTGGTTCTTATGTTAGCATCATGCTCATAAAATGTAATCATACTTGTACTAATTTGACTCTGGGCAGGTCCACATCTGCGGTCGCCACATTGGTATTTTTTTTTTGAGACATACATTCGACTGCTCTCTCTAGACTCAAATGAATGTACTGTGAGCTTATCCTTGGTACAGTCACACTCTTAGCCTCTTTTCCTTGGACCATTTTGCCCAAAAGAAAATATCTATTACAGACCATCGTAATGAATTCGGATGTTTTAACACAGGACACATGTCCACATCATTGGTGTGGCCCTTGCACCAGGTTGGCTTGTTATTGGCTTTTGTTATTCGAAAAGCCTACTCAGGGTGACCTTTCATCTTTTGCATCTTTCAATCATGTAAGTCCCCGAGTTTCTGGACATCCTCTATTCTGTTTCAATCTTTGCAGACAGTCATTCTTTCTTTTTGTATTGTTTCTTTCTTATACCTTGCTAACTATACCCAAGAGCAACAAACTCTTGCTATTAACACTCTATTCTCCCACTTTTTTTCTTAAAGCTATAAACACATGAGTGTCATTATCTGTCTTTCAAGTTACTGCAGGTGACAGTTTTACCTAATCTTTTACCACTGCTTAACATGGGTTGCCATCCTTCCAGACTCCAATAATGCTCTCTTTGCCCACTTTCCCAGAAATAAAGCTGATATTGTACATGCCCGATGTCATTCGTGGGAAATAGGCAAGGTTATACTAAAGTAATAATATATTCTGGCCGGGTGTGATGGCTCATGCTGATAATCTCAGCATTTGGGGAGGCTGAAGCAGCAGGATTTCTTGAGTCTAGGAGATCTAGACCAGTTTGGGCAACATAGTGAGACCTTGTCTCTACAAAAGAAAAAAAAAAAAGCCAGGCATGGTGGTGCATACCTGTAGTCCTAACTACTCTGGAAGCTGAGGCAGAAGGATCGCCTGAGCCCAGAAGGTCGAGGCTGCAGTGAGGTCTGATCATGTCACTGCACTCCAGTCTGGGTGACAGAGTAAGACCCCAAATCTCAATGACTAACAATGTTTTAATTTTTACTTATGTTACACACTTGTGGTGAGTCAGTTGACTTTGCTCCATGCTGACTTAGGTTTCTGGAACATCTCTACTTGGAAGGCTGCAGAAGGAAAAGACAGCACTGTGGGTCACTGAAGGCTTTTAACAGTTCTGCTTAGAGGTGGCAGACATCACTTCCACTCCCATTTCATTGGCTGGAACAAGTCCATGGCCAAGTTGAAGTCCATGAGTGGAGAAGCAGAATCCTTTCCCAAGGAGAGATGCTGAATATTTGGATTCAAGCGGGCAGGCTAAGGCAGGGTGTTGACAAAGAGGAGAGTGTAAATATTAGGTAGGGAAAGCAGAGTCTGCCCCAGATTGGAGGGTCTTGCTTAGATGGAGAACTGAACCTACTATTTTGCCTTGGATTTGAATCATTTCAAGAGTGATTATGAAAACCCCAAATATGAAGTCTACTGCAGTGGTGTTGGATGTCCTACGTGGTACCACACCAGTGGCTGCGACCTGGCCTGAAGATGCTTCTGCTTTGTGGTCCCAGCGGCCCTGGGTCACTCTGCAGGTGGAGTCTTGGAGAACTCTGGCCCATAGATAGCCTGAGGACCAGGCCACCTCACTCTTACCCACCCACTCCAGGACCCTTGGCCTCTGAGGGTGGCCTTGAAGGCCAGATGGAGTTGTGATTGGAGGCAGATGCTCAGAGGCAGCACATTTTTCTTATGAATAATAATACAATGAAACTGCCAAGGCAACATCAGGGAAGCATGGAGAGACAATGGGGGTGGGAAGTAATCAAGGAAGACAAATGCACAGTCCTTTATTGGTCACCTTTCCACGAGCAGGCAGCTGAACCTTGACTTACTTCTCTCTCTCTCACTCTTGCTCTCATGTGTAGACCAGAAGGCTGGGTTTCAAATTTTGCTGCAATGATGCATTTGTCTCTTTTGCCTTCTTGACCAACTTCTATGCGTTTATAGTGAGTCTAATTGTACACGTATAGTATATATATATTTTTAATAAAAGCACTTGAATATCTGCATAGTGACATTTAACTTTGAGTAAATGTCAACTTAATAGGAAGATAATACTAATGTCAGTAAATTTTCCCATGCTCTGCCCTGTTCACTTTTACTTCTCTCCTGTTTGTTTGGCTGCTATTTCAGTTACAAGCAGATACATGAGCTTGGTTGGCCATCTGTGTGTGTTTCCTGCCAAATGCTCTCTCAGAAGTTCCGACTTCAGCTGCTGTGGTTTGGAATCTTCGAGTGAAAAGCCGGCAGCTGCTTGGGCAGCTAGATTCTTGTGCTTGTTTGTAGGTCTGTAACTGCAGGAGGAATAAGAGGGAGAATGGGCAGAGCTGAAGCTGTTACGTCACAGGCAGCAGTCACAGCTTGGATGACATTTGAGGTTTCTACTGCTTTTCATCCCAGTTTGATTCTCACTTCCTGGGAAATAGAACATGCCAAAGTTCAGGCGCTAACTCATTCATGTCCTCCCCACCACGGGGAGGAAATAATGTTCACAATTTACAGACAAAGAGAGCCAAAAGGTTGGATCTCACACAAGGCTGAGCTCCTCTGCAAAAGGACTTATGTCTCTTTCCTTGGTAAGCTGGTTCAGAATACATTTCCCAATCTCACTTTTCTGTCTTTTTCAAAACAAGTAATCGAGATAAACACACACACACACACACACACCCCAAAGAATTTCCAAACAAACCTCATCCAGAGATGAATCCAGTCTGAAATCTTGTTCGTGAGTGTGCAAAAGTACAATGGAAGAGCTGACTTTAAAACTCAAGCTTTTATCCGATGGAGCATCCTTTTTCTGAAGAGGTCCCAGGGAATGGGAGATGTGAGGTCCCTCTTCTCCTTTATGGAGAGAGGCTGAGAAAAATTCTTTCTAAATGACCATGAGTAGTGATTTTTCTGAAGGACTGTGAGTCAAATCCAGGAATGCACAGCAGATGTGTGTGGTATGGCTGCCACATACCTCCTCCAGGGGTACCCGGTGTGTAAGAAGGAAGCATCTTCTTTTCTGAGGAGCAGAAGTTGCCTCCTCTAGCCTCTGCTCCAGGCTTCTTGAATCTGAGGCAGAGCACGCATGTGGCCTGTTGTAAGTTTATCTGCATATTGCTACAGCAAAAACAAATGCTCTGCCCTTAGTTCATTAATTCTTAAGGATGAAGAACCTCTGTTTTAACTTAACTCCTAGCCATTATTTGACCTACAGGGCTTCCAATATACTCTCTCTCCTAATCATGTGGCAGGAAAATGTGCTATGACTTGTTTGATACAGTTTCACACAGTGCTCCTGTGAATCCTGGGAATTCTTGGGCACAGAAAGATCATATCTGGGAATTCTTGGGCATAGAAAAATCTGGAAAAGTGCTATAAGTATCCTCCAGGAAAATAGCCAACATTTACTGAGAACTTACCATGTGCCAAGAGCCATTCTAGCATATACTTTCTTAGTTTGTCCTCACGTCAACATATATAAACCCAGAGTAACTATACCAAGAACAGAACATATTTCCTAACTTTAAAGATGACCTTCAACTTACAGTAGACTAACTACAGACACGATGGGTGGAACACTGGTACGACAATGACAATAGCTAGGTGTTGGTTCTGTTACTCTCTCCACTTTATTCCCGTTTTCAAGGGTGTCTGGAAAAAACCATGGCTCCATGCTTCCTTTGTGAATTTAGTCAACAGTAAGTATCCATTGAATAAGACTATCTGCTGAGTGTGAAGGGGAGGCTCTCTGACACCATGAAGTGTATAGTGTGTAATGGAAGAAAGATCTACAACTTAATGAATGGCCATTGGTTGTAGTGAGTGCTGAGTCCATACTATAGGGCATCTGCCCTGCTTTGGTGGCTCAAGGATGCCTCTCTGAAATCTGAGGACAAGGAGGAATTAGCTAACTTGAGACAAAAAGGTCAGACAAAGCATGGTTGGAGGTCATCTGGTAGGAAGGCACGTGTGTTCCAGGGACTGGAAGAGGACCCACAGAGTTGAAGTATAGTTGGCAAAATGAAGGATGATGAGAGAGGAGGCATAATCCTACCCCTACATAAGAACCTAATTTATGGCAATATGGGGAGGCCATGTTTGAATTCATTGGCATGGTAGAGAGAGAAAGGGTGTCCCCTTCCCTCTCTTCCCTTTTGTATCCTTTCCTCAGAATAGAAATTTGCATATGTGTGTCGACACTTTTAATCTATTTATTTCCAAGTTAGGTCGCCAAGTTATTCCAGGACTATTTAGATTCAGTATAACTACAAGCAGATTTAGGGACATTTCCATGGAAAATATATACTTTGGGCAAAATCTCCCAGGGATTCTAAAGAATACTCACTGAACTTTTTTGATTATCTGTCTACAAGGCAACAGCAGCTTCCTGACTATCTCTCTACTTTTTATAGTGCGTTTCATACAAAAATACCACATGAAGAGCCACATAATAGACATTAAGAGATGTTGATAGAGGGCACATGGTGGCACATGCCTGTAGACTCAGCTACTTGGCAGGCTGAGGCCGAAGAATCAGTTGAGTCTAAGAGTTCAAGGCTAGCTTGGGCAAAGAAGTGAGACACTGTCGCTAACAAAATAAAAGAAAGATATATACAGGTGCATCTAAATAATATCATTACAACTGTTATGGGAGATATTGTAGCAGAGGTAGAAAGCCTATTTCCTGGAGATGTAGGAGAAATAATTCAAGTATCTGATAAGACCTGGTTATTTCAGAGACTTCACTCAGACTCTTGAGCCAAAGGTAGGTATTTAGGGAAAGCAAGGGTGAGATGATGGTGATAATGGTGTTCACCATTTCATTTACATTTAGTTCTTTTTCTCCTTTTGAGTGTTATTTAGCTGTAATTTAAAAAATAAACATCTCAAGGTCCAATCTATATTTATCTGATTAAGAATTAAGGTTTGTAACACCTAGTCATTCAGAATACATTGGGCGTTAGTGTCCGCTACCATCACATTTAATATAAAGTAATGTGAATATTCTATAAGACAATAGTTTAAAGTTCATTGAAACTCTAAGTTTGTTCCTTGACAACAGAATTACACAATGCTCTGTGCTGCGAACTTAGCAAATATTTCTAAAGCAGGCTTGTGATGACAAACTCACAAAAACTTAAGACTGTAGAATGTTTCCACTTTACAGTTCACAATCTTAATTTTCCCCCATGGCTTCCTTCAGTCCGGTACTGAACATCAGCTCTATTCCATACCCTGTGTGGGTGCCTCACACCTGGAGAAGATATACTAATAAATGCATTAATGTGGTGAATTAGTTAACTAGTTAAAGGTAGGTGTGTTGGAAGATAATGCAATTTTGTGCTCTCATTGTATTGCCCTTTGATTAAGACAGCTTGTTTTGGCAAAATATTTTTGTAAGCTCTCTTAAAATTCGTCTCCAGAAGAACCAAACCATATCATCCCCAATACTATTCTATCTGCTATGGGTTGCTCCCTAGAAACTACTGCTTAGTATATCATGGTGTGTTCAGTTTCAGCATGTATCACTGTGTGTATGATATGATTTCTGCCTTCTCTGGCAAAATTATCTCCCTTTCTGACACAAAATGTGGTGTGTAGAAAAGATTAAGGTAAAAAAAAATTTTTGCCACTTTTATTGCTGTTGCTTCTATGTAGCTGTCACCACCACCATCTCCACTATGATGACCACCACCACCATCCATCTCCATCACGATTACTGTCACCACCTCCTTCACCACCACCACCATTACCTGATCATCCTCATCACAACCACCACCACCTAACCACCATCACTACCACCATCTCCTTCACCACCACCACCACCACTGTCACCACCATCACCACTACCGCCATCTCTACTGCAACAACCACCATCTCCACAGCTACCACCACCATCACAACCACCACCACTACCTCCACTTCTACCACCACCACCACCACCGTCATCACTACCACCACCACCATCACCACCACCACCATCATCACAGCATCTTCACTTGGCAAGTGCCTTGAATGTGCAAAGCACTGACTAATTTCTTCATCTCTTTTATAGATATATGTATACTTACTGTCTCCACCACACTTGTGCTTTCCATGTGACCTATGCTTTTAAATTGTACCACTATTCCCCAGTTGTTCCCTGAGAGGACTCCTGAATTCTTTCTTCTCCTTTACTTCTCCCACCTCAAATCCAATCACCGATTCCCATCAGTTCTACTTCCTCCTCTCTCTCAATTCCTACAGCCATTTTCTTAACTCAGGTTCCATAACTTCGTGTGTGTGTGTGTGTGTGTGTGTGTGTGTGTGTGTGTGTGTGTGTGTATTAGTCTGTTTTGCATTGCTATAAAGGAATATCCAAGGCTGGGTAATTTATTAAGAAAAGAAGTTTCTTTGGTTGATGATTCTGCAGGCTGTACAAGAAGCATGGCACCAGCAACTCATCTGTTTCTGATGAGGGTTTCTGGGAGCTTACGTCATGGCAGAAGTTAAAGGGGGAGCAGGCATGTCACATGGGAGAGTGGAAGCATGAGAGAGAAGGGAGGTGCCAGGCTCTTTTAAACAACCAACTCTCAGCTGGGCTCGGTGGCTCAGCCTGTAATCCTAGCGCTTTGGGAGGCTGAGGTGAATGGATTGCCTGAGCCTGCAGGTTCGAGACCTGCCTGGGCAACTTGGCAAGGCCTCATCTCTATAATAAATCAAAAATTAGCTGGGCACGGTAGCATGCACCTGTAGTTCCAGCTACTTGGAAGGCTGAGATGGAAGGATCACCAGAGCCCAGCAGGTCGAGGCTGCGGTGGCCAGTAGTGTGCCCCTGCACTCCAGTCTGGGCGACAGAATGAGACTCCAACTCAAAACAAAACAAAACAAAACAACCAACTCTCATGTGAACGAACAGAGCAAGAACTAACTCCTGACAATGAGAATGGCACCAAGCCATCCGAGAGGAATCCACCTCCGTGACCAAGACACCTCCTACTTGTCCCTACCTCCAACACTGGGACTGGGGATCAAATTTTGACATGAGATTTGGAGGGGACAAACATCCCAACTATATGTATGTGTGTGTGTGTGTGTGTGTGTGTGTGTGTGTGTGTGTGTGTAGGCTTTGGTTCAAATCTCAGCTCTGACACTTTGCTATCTCTTAACTTCCCTGAGCCCAGGTGCTTCGGGTATAAATAGGGCACAGTGACACCCAGGAGTCTCAGTTGTTGGTGGGATTAAATGAGGTAATGTACATAAAGCGCTTAACACAAGGTTCATTATCAATAAGCGGGAGACATCTTTTCTATCACCGCAATATCAGGTCATTGAACACGCTTTGTGATTGATCCCCTTGTCTCCATTCAGGCTGATTGCCCTCCAATCCATCCACCACGCCATCGTGAAAAAATGCTTCAAGGAAGCCTATGTTTTCAGACTAAGGATCTGCAACCTCTACAATCCTGCCCTTTACCACTGGCTCCGGGGCTCTTTGTTCTAGCCATGCAGAGCAACTGGTAGTTCCTCAAACACACCACACATAAAGATATTCACGTGCTGCTGTGGCGGGATTCAAACCTATCCAAATCACACATGGAACTGCATTCTTTGTAATTACACGAGGTGAAGACCTGACAGCAGGAAGACCGACAATGAAGTAAATATTGATGAGGCGCCTTCCACGGGCTGGCCAGAGCCACAGACTGTCGCTGTCTAACAGAATCCCTCTCCAAGTGGAGCTTTAAACTGGTCCTTCCTCTGCGGTAAAACTGAGGGAGAAGCTGACTGCTTTCCCTCTCTTGTATGGAGGAAATAGAGACAGCTGTGGGAAAAGAGAGGCAGACATTTTGCTAATATTTTTGGACTCCTTCAGAGACAAATGAGTCCAGGAAAAGCCTGAAGACACTAAGGGTTGTGGAGGGAACACTGAGAGGGAGAAAGGAAGTATTTACAGGACACACGGAGTGTTAAAGAGCAAATGTCAGAAAGAAGAAGGGTGCTGGAGCCCGATTTTCATGCACACAAGCCCTATTTGGGCTAGAAACTATTTTTCTTGTTTAGGGAGACACAAACATGTAACAAAGACAAACTCTAAGCAAACTCACCCATTTCGGGATGGAATTAGGACTGAAAAACAGCCTCGTGGCACAGTACAAAAGCGTTCACTGACAACAACAGTAATAGCTAATACTTCATGGACATTTATTCTGTGCCTGGTACATTTCCAAATGCTCAGTGAACACTGACTCATTCACTCTCATTGCCTCCCTATGATCGATGTTATTATTATTCCCATTTCACATATGAGAAAACTGAGGCACAGAGAGGTTGAATAACCTGCCAAAGCTTCCCCAGCACGTGGCCGTTTGACTGCTGGAATGGCATTACCGCTATGACAATCAATAAGCTCTTATGTAAATGAAATCTGCCTTTCTAGCCGGGCTCGGTGGCTCAGCCTGTAATCCCGCGCTTTGGGAGGCCGAAGTGAGTGGATTGCCTGAGCCTGTGGGTTCGTGACCCGCCTGGGCAACTTGGCGAGACCTCATCTCTACATTAAATCAAAAAAGTAGCCGGGCATGGTAGCGCGCGCCTGTAGTTCCAGCTACTCGGAATGCTGA
>NW_007249322.1:318548-344185 GCF_000164805.1 Carlito syrichta | reverse complement strand
GAGGCTGTGGTGGCTGGGAGTGGCCACTGCACTCCAGTCTGGGCAACAGAGTGAGCCCCCAACTCAAAAAAAAAAAAGAAATCTACCTTTCTAAGAAATATATATATACACACATACATATACATACACACACACATATATATGTATATACATATATACACACATATACATATACATATATACATATACATATAAACACACATATACTTATATATATGTATGTATATATATATAAAAGTTCAGTGCTAGTAATGTGGAGAATATATATATTCTCCACATTACTAGCACTGAACTTGCAAGTGATCATAACTGAGGTGCGGATGAACACAGGGTCAGGTCCATCGCTTCTCTTGACTTAGAATCCATCCCTCTTCTGTTTCACGCTCCATACCCCTTTCATGCCTGTTTTTCCTTCCCACTTAGCTTGCACCTCATGGCTCATTGTTTTGAGCACGTTCTGGGATTCACCCCCAAGACCCTGATCCGCTCTCCCTCCTTCCTACTCACCGAGCAAAACCCCAAGTCTGGTCAACCCAACTCACCACACACAGCCATCATGACTAGCTCCCCCTGAAGTTCATGACTAGGAACTTCACGAGGCCCCTGGTGATCTTCAGCAATCTCACTAGATGGTTTCCAAGGCCTAGGTCATTTGCTCTCCTCTTCTCTGGGGGGCAATTTCATGCCAAATAGTAAGATTTAGTAGAAGACTACAGCAACCTAACACGGGCAGGACCAGTGAGGATTCAGACCTTTCAGGGATGAAGGTTTGGATCACCCCATCAGATAAGCACCTCAACCAGCTGAGAGTGGGCAGAAAGTACAATGTGTAGTGAGAGAAGAGAGTGGTCAATACCAACTATGGCCTCAGGACCGGTTATAAAAATGACAACTGTAGCGGGTAAGCATATCTCTTCTTTGTCTGTTGTATATCTACATGGAGAGAGATATATGTGTGTGTGTGTGTGTGTGTGTGTGTGTGTGTGTGTGTATAAATGTGTGTATTCAGATAGATCGATAGACAGGTAGACAGACGGATAGATATAGTGAGCCATTGATCTCTCCTGCCATTTTGAGCCATCTCTTGCCATCTCCACCCCCTTTTGATAAAAATCTACCTCTAAAATTGCCACTGGTGCCTTCAAAGCCCCCACCAAGCCTCCGTGAGGTTTCATCACCCTTGACTCCCATCCTGCCTCAGAAACCGTGGTAGTTTGCAAATCGGAGACCCTCATTCCTGGGGCTCAGGGTTAGCTCCTTGTCCCACTAATGGTTAGATGGTGCCAAACCTGGTAATGACCCATCAATCTCATGCTGTTTCCGTGGAAACACTAACTAAAAGACTTACAGAAAACAACCAGGCGTCAACTGGGAATTGCCTGTAGCACCCAGGATGGCCTCTCTGATAACAGCATGTCACTCCTCTGATGCAGACCCTGGCTTAAGAAATTGCTGTGAGCATAGAGTGCTCTTGCTATCTAAAGCCCGGCTTCAAATAATTTGTTGCATGAAGCATGAAGTTAGAGGATTTAAAAAGCAAATCAATTTCCTACCAGTTTCAGTTGGATTCTGAAGTCTGAATATCATTTCGTGAGTCTCCCTCCAGAAACCGAGGCAGAAGAGGAACCAGCGCAGACGCGCCTTCATCTGTCTTCATGATAATGGGCTTCTAAGTTCCTCTCTAAATTGAAGTTACTGGTGGAAACAGAATCAAATTATGGACAATGGCTCAGCCTCCAGACATGAAGGCTAATTCACTCTACTAGGAAATTAGAAATAGGAGATTGTAGTTTGCCCCAGTCTTGAAAATTTGGACACCTGGGTGCACAGTGACTGTGGCCTGCGTGCTTCAGGGACTCTGCTTCCTGGCCGTCTGGGTGGTCTGCCGCTTGGACAGCGCTGACTGAAGAGCAAGCACAGTTCTTGACCAACATGTTTGCATCTGGCAAAAACATCCTGCAGCTGCAGACTCCCCCTCTGACAGTGCTCCAGTTTCTCTGGCCTGTCCCAGCCCCTTTGGATCGTCTTGTCACCATGTGCGTAGGGGAAATGGCAGATGTAGGGTAACTTGTCTTTGTTCCTTCTCGGAACATACTTCAGTGGCTGGTGTTTCCTTTCTTTCTCAGCCGTACTGGTTTTCTCTTTTGAGCAGGGCAGAAGGTGCGCCGGCCGGGTCCAGGGCTGGAGACAGCAGGAGACTCTGTACCCTATTCTCAGAGAAGTGAGCATCTTGCAATCTCCCCAGAGATCCCCCTCCTGAAGGCACAGTTCCATGAAAGAGCTGAGAATCCAGGGGTGGGTGTTTGCTGCATGTCAATTGGGACTTTAAGCATATTTAGGGGGAACCTATAGGAAGAAAAGGGCTTGAGCTTTGTCTGTGGAAGGACTGATAGTAAGCAGAGAGCAATGCAGGAGAACAAACACCCCGAGGTGGGTGGCAGTACCTCAGGGCTGCTGGTGGATGATGTGAGGACAAGTCAGGCTATCACAGCTTGATATCCTGTAGCACTTTTCCATTCGCAGAGTGTTTTTGTAGATATATTATCTCATCAGAATGCAGTGGGAATAAGTCAGAAAAGTTATCAGGAAGTAGATAAGCTCCAAGTTGAATCAGATAAAGCCTTTTGTTCTCAAATATATGCTCTGGCAAAGGGATGGTGTGGGGAGACACGCTGGGACTATAGCTAATAGTGCTCCCCGTGGTCACATGGGTGGGTTACTCTTTACAGTTTGCAAAAACTACATATACATGAATTAGCTCATGCGAACTTAACATAAAAGTCCGAGAAAATTTTCACAAAATAGAAAACAGAGGCCCAAAGCTGTTAAAACTGTTTCCTCCAATCCAAAAGCCCTATGTAGCCAAGCCAAGTCAAGGCTTCTGACTTTGTTCATACCCGCACATATAGGGCTCATCTGGGGACGCAAAGGAACAAAACAGGGCTCAATTAAGACAGGGAGTTGGAGAGACTCAGCCAACCGAAGAGCACAGACATTTCTTCAGCGATTGCAACTTATTTTGCTTTATTTTATTTATTTTTTAATGTGATTTTTAGAGACAGGGTCTTGCTCTGCCACCTGGGCTGGAGAGCAGTGGTAGATCATAGCTCACTGCAGCCTTGAACCCCTGGACTCAGTGGTTCGTCCTGCCTCAGGACCATAGGCACACGCCACTATGCCAGTCTCATTTTATTTATTTTGTGTAGACGAGGTATTGCTAAGTTACTCAGGCTGCTCTCACACTCTTGACCTCAAGTGACCCTCCCACCTCAGCCTCCCAAAGTGCGGGGATTACAGGTGTAAGCCATGGGCTGGCTCCATGATTCATTTTTATTTGCAGCCCTCTGCATGCATTCCAAATATGACATGTCTGTAGCCTTGACATTAGGTCAGGCTTTTCACAAGACCCTGCTGATTCCAACATCATTTCAGTAACAACACAGACCTCTCCAGTATTTAGAAATGGCAAGAAACGCCAGGGTAGGGGTGAAAGGGGGAGTTCTCTCATCGTTACAACAGTCTGGTTTAGGAGAGCTCCTGAAGGGATGGAAGAGAGAAGGTGGTATCTGAATCACAGAATAACATTCGATTCTCATCTGTTACTTCACCGTTTTGATAAAGTCTTACCAAGGTTCCCACACAGGAACTTGACAAGAAAGCCAGGCAGAGATAAGCTCGCAGAAAAGCAGTCCAAAACCCAAGAGGATATACTTAGAATGACAGCTTCAAGAGACGTGTCCCCCTGGGTGTGTCTCCTCAGCTCCCAGGCAGACACTGAGTTCTCTTTTCTCTAGGCTTGGCTGCCTTCACTCTCCTGGAAGTAGAGTTTTGAAAACTAAACGGGTGAGCCCTTCAGTGGTGGTACCATGCAATAACAGCGTGTCCTTGGCATTCATGAGACAGAAGTCTTGCTTCTCACATTCAAAGGAAACCCAGCAGGGCAAGCTCCCTTCCTGCTCCCAAGCAGGCAGCCTAGGAGACAAGCTGGGCATTGATGCTGCTTGGGAATAACAATTAGCCAAAACTGAGAGGTGCAAGCTCAAGTAAACATAGCTCTATCATCCCATGGAAGATTAATGCAGCAGTTTAAGACAGACATGGAGAGGCACAGAAATCTAAGACACAGTAAGTGAAAAAAGCACGTTATCAGAGCACGCATTGGAAAAAAATCCCATTTAAATATCAATATAACACCCCACCCTGGTAATCCCCATATTTCTGAATCTACACAAGCAGTGCAAATGTATAGAAAAAAGGTCTGGAAGACCATAAACCAAATTGATAACTGGTTACTTCTGAGAAGGAATAGAATTTTGGTTAGCGGGAATGGTTGGAGGTAATTTTGCTTTCTATTCTCTATATTTTTGCATTGAGTGTATATTTTATGTGCACACGTGTCCATGCATCATGTGCGTAATTAAAGAGCAAAACAAAATAAGCTAAACTCAAGTGAAGTCATTATTACACATTGAAATTTCAGGGTCTGAACAACTCAGGGGCATGTCGGGAACCCTTGGAAGGAAATTTCTTCTTCCCCCAGTTGAAATGGAGAGGTAACTTGATGAAGCCAGCCCAAATTAACCTGCCTCGCTGCTTTTAATTCCTTCCAGTTGATCTTAAAACTCCTACTAGCTTCCTTATGGATAACATTTCTGACTGTGGGGACTATAGTAACAGGTACTTAAAGTTGTTTTTCAGGAACTAGGGGGCAGCTCTTGTCCAGGTCAAGCCAGTTGAGACCACCAACCCTTTACCTGGATCTGTGCAGGGGGCCTGAAGAGTGACCATTTGGCAACAGAGGGCCCAATATTCCCCCCTCAGATAATGCTAGCGTCTCCACTTCTGCACATGGGTCCTACAACCAGTCACCTTTTCCCACACTTTAGACTACTTACTATCCCATAAGTATACCCAAGCCCTATTTTGGGAGAGAAGGATTTGAGATTTGTTCTTTTGTCTCCTTGCTCAGCAGCCTTGTGAATAATTTTTTTTTCTATCTTGTAAAATCCACTGCCACAGTGATTAGCTTTCTGTGTTGAGACAGAACAAACCTGGTGGTGACACTGTGTGCCGCCACTGTGTGTGTCTCCCTGTTGTGTGCCATGGCTGTGTGCCTCTCTCTCATAGCTGTCATCCACTCTAAGGCAAAGTTGTCCCTTTGCTGAGCCGTGAGCATGTCATGCCTCCAGCACGTAGCACACGGTCGGTACCCAGCACACAGTACAAATGAGTGACTGAACAAATGACAGGGAGCAATGCTAACCTTGAGGATGGAGGTCTAGGAGGCACCAACCTCAAAAGGCCCTCTGTGATTGACAGCATATAGCCAAACTGTCAGCCCAAAGCATCTTGTTTATAATTTATCAGCTGTTTGGTGTCTGGGCTCTTCAAACAAGATTTTATAGCCCTCTACCTTTCCATATATTAATACTTAAAAATAAATTTGATCTACAAAGAAAAGCATTCTTTCAAAAGGAGTTCTCCCAGTTTCAAAGTCCTGGGTCCATGGAGCTCTCTGTGGTGCACCTTTTTATCTTTCACACTTTCTTATCCTATCTAGTAAATCAGTGTATCTCCTTTCTGCTTTTTTATTTCCAGACGACACCACTGCTTCCCTCCCACTGTCTGCCCCATGGGAGACAAGGGTGCCCACAGACTGACCCTGGGGAGGTTGGAACTGCAAGTCATTCTCTCAAGTGGCAACCTGCCTCTCCTTCTACCCAACATGCCTATGCACACACTCATTTTCTATGTCTTCCATAAGTTGGGAAATTCTGGGAAGCCCGGTACATAAGGCTTGGCCACCTCGAGCCTTCCTCCCTGAGTCTGTGTTCCCTACCCACTGGAGGCAGCAAAGGAACCTTCTGTGCTCCCCCCAGTTCCCCAGCACTGTGAGCCTGCTATGAAAACACTGCAAGGTCCCTCAACTGCTTCTCTCTCATGTGCACTCAACATCCATGACCCTACGACTGGACTAGCCCACCCAATCATTCCTACCCCCCTGAGTGTGGCACATACTGCTGCCACCGTTAGGAAGCCCTTGTTCCTCTCTGTTTGCAGGAAGCCTTTCCCGATGACTTCCTTCCACGCGATCCTCTCACAACTCCTACAGTCCCTGCTGACTTCCAAGAGAAGCAAACTCAGATGCCCTTAGGGTCTGTCTGAGTAATTTAATGAGCGAAATGGTTGAGTATAACACAAGAAGGAGGGCATGCAGCTGTGTGGGAAAGTGCCCATCCTGGATTAGGACTTTTAAGCCCACATTCTCATAAAATATTGTCACTGTCTCATGGGTCACCAGTTTTCCATGTGCATGAACAATTACTTGGAATCTTCTCTGTCCTATAATGTTCCTTATGAAATCCCTAAGTTCCCTATGAGTACAGACAGTAGAATTTAGTTCTTTGTTAACTCCCACTGCATACAAAATACAGCAAAGCACAGAATGCATGCTTAAAAAGCACAAGTCAACCTCAACTGAAAAAGTTTTAACCCGGTGCTTCTATTGAGTTAGCAAATACATGACAACAGGCTTTGAAGAATCCTTAAAATAAATCCAGTTATTCATTGATTCCAAGCTGTTTGTTGAGTACCGCCTATGGGCCAGGCACTGATGTAGGTGCTAAAAATACAACGGTAAAGAAGAGACAAAGTGCTTGTTTAAATTCTACTGGAGCTTAAATTCTCCTGGAAAGGAGAAATGAAAACACAAAGCATCAGAAAGAAGAATATACCAAAACGAAGAGACTAAGCTGGAGGTGGGCATGATTTAGGAAGGGCCAAGAAAGGGGTCCTGAATGAGGAATGCGGAAAGGCCATGCCACTGAGACAGGAATTACCCTGTGGTGTGCCCTCTTAACCAAGGAAGCGCTGTGACTGGAACAAAGAGGACAGGAGAGATCAGAGGGGGAGGCAGTGTGAGAGGCCAATGACGGCTGGAGGACCTGTGGGATCTCACAGTGAAGGACCGTGGATTTGCTTCTGAGTGGGCTGAGAAGCCTTTGCAAGGTTTTCAACTGAAGAGTGATGCAATTTGTTTTATGTTTTGAAAGGCTCATGGAAACTGTCATCTGATGGACAAAACAAAGAAAGCCTGGCACAGCGGGAGGACCTTGAGCACCGGGCCTGGCTTGTTCACTAACTCTCTGGGCGACACAGGGCAGGACACTCACCCTCTTGCAGTATGAAGGTGCAAACCTGGACTGCTGATCATGAAGGGATTCCAGCTCCAACATTCTGAACCCGGGTATTGAGCATTTAGTCACACCTAACAGATACACCACCAGCAAAAGCAAGTGTTTAGTCATTGTCACAGATGGCTGGATTGGCATATGGCATGTTAGACTTATGAAAACTCCAAAGGTGGGCAAGAAATCCATATTTTAGAGGACTGAGTGTGAGAAGAAGTTCCCTCCCCCCAGACCCGGATGAGCAAGACACACTGAAGGCTTGGAGACAACAGCAGTAGGGGTGGGGAGAAAATAAGAGAAATTTCCTCTTATTCACACCTTTGTCAAGCACCTGCCCGCCCAGAAGTTCAGACAGGTCGCATCATGTTCATAGGCCAGGCTCAAAAAGTTCTGGGAGGACTCAGCATAGGAAATGAAATGATCAGAGAGAGAGAGAGAGAGAGAGGAGAGAGGCAATTTATTACACCTGGAGAGACCCGTTGATAATACCTGTCATGGTATGTCTCACATTTTGACGATGCTGTGACAATAGGTTAGAAATTATTGCTGAGTGGACAGAGTTGGGACCATGGTGTACGTCTCCAAATGTCCTTCACACAGGCTTTCCATTTTTGGCATCTCTAAGACTTCTAAATCATCATCCTGCTGAGCTGCCATGCATGTGTGAAGGTTTACAACAGTTAACCATTCTTTAGCTGAGCTAGGTGTTTGCAACCAGATAAATATTTTATTAACTATAAATACATCCTAGCCAAGAAAACCCAGCAATCAGGCAGTCTGCAATTATTAATCACAGGTAATCAGGCTTGTACTGTGCTATGTGAATGATTTTGTAGGATTGAATGCACATAAATTATCCTTTTCCTCAAGGTAAATACATCGCTCTTTTCAATATTAGCATTTTGTCCATTAAGGGCAGAATAACTATAGTTTTCTTTTAAAAGATAGATATGTTTAGCTAACATGAAGACAGTTGGGTTTCTGCTTTAAAACCCAACAAAAACTCCCAGTTGGCTATGGAGTAAGGTTCAAAATCCTAGGGATGTCACTCAAAGACCTTCATAAACCTATCCTAATGTTCACTCCTGACATCTCACTATTTGTTAGAACACACCACAAGCTTGAACTAAACGGGACAGCTTCCTATTTTCAGAACACAGTAGACATGTAATGAAGAATCATCATTCATTCACTCGGTCACTCATTTCTCCAACAGTTTTGCCAGGCATTGTGTTATGATGCTGTGATGAAAGGCACAAAATGAACAAAAATGAACAAAAGACTTCCTGCAAGGAACTTACACTTTCTTTGGTTAAAATATACAAAATTGTTGATATTTGACTGCTTTTGACCCGCAAGACAGAGGCTCCTATATGGTTCAACCTAATAGTTATGCTAAACATCAATTATTTCCAAATGTTTTCTCAACTGAGGACAAGAATTTGTTCCTGCTTAAAATTAGACAGCACCTAAAACTTCCCAAAGAGCAGTCAGAACTAGAATGCGCTTAGTGAGTCTCACTTCACACACAGACAAACTCCCCACAGGACCAAGACATCACATTGAAATTGGCATGGAATTATTGGTAATATAAAAACTGACTTTCCTAAGGTATGGGATGGCAGGAGAAGAAGAGCCAAGACTCCTGGAATGTCATTGATATGGGCTTAAAGTTTTTGACCTTCAGATCCCTCAAATAAAACAAATCTCTAAAGGGTGGGCTCCCAGAGGTCTGGGAACAAGGTAGGCCAGATGCAAATTACATCTCAAAATTGGCCCAAATGCAAGTCAAAACAACAACATCCCACCCCAATTAAGACCAGAGGGAAATAGGGGACAAAACACAATGGTTGTTTGGGGGAATACTCTCCAAATCTGGCAAAAAAAAATCTAGTCAAAAGTCCCAACAGAATTTGGAAACAAAAACCAATTACTGAAGGCCTAAATTGATCATAAAAATTTGGGCATGGGCAATTTCTAATTATCATCAATAGGTGGGGAAATTGCCACAGTTGTCTCCCACTTTTCCATGTGGATACATATCATGGATACTGCCCAAGGCATATGGAGGGAAGCTTACAATCTCTTTGGACCCAGCCTGGAAAAACCTTCATTATAAGCACAGAATTGGTTTCTTTTGCAAGTCAGCTGGAAACCTGAAGTTATCGGTGTTCTATACTCTGCCCTCTGAAGCTGGTGCCATATGGGATCCAGGCTGATTTCAGAATGCCCATGTCTAAGGTGGCCCTCTAGTCCTTCTACAGGTAAAGAACCTCAAAAACAAATCCAAGGAGGTGCTCCAATCTGAAGATGCTAAGATATATCCAATCAGTTACAGGGACAACCAGATCCTGGTTGGGCAGTATGTCATTTCTGAAATCCACTTCTCACTTCACTTCTTTGATATTCTCTGGAAACACAATAACCCATTTCAAACTCCAGTAGAATAGAATACCTGGAGTTGAGAAGACCAAAGTGAGTCTGGAAGTTGGGAGTTCTGTTCAGCCAGTCAAACTCTTCTTTGTTAATGTTCCTGCCATAAACAAACTGAAATATTCTCTGACACCTTTTCATAGCACATAATTTCTTTAGAGTAACTTCATATATATGTGTGTGTGTGTGTGTGTGTGTGTATGTGTACACACACACAGCAGTTTTCTTGTTTAGATGCTTAGATACCTGCATTACTTTGCACTTAATATCCTACCATTTTTTTTTCACTTTGTTTTTTGGCACGTGTTGTTGCATTGTGCCTTGGCATTTGTCCTGGCTTGCTTTCTGTTGGACCATCTTCTTCTACTGCACCCATATGCACTGTACACAATCTCAAACACAGAATTGTATGCATTGGGCTTCAATAATGATTGATGCTCTGCTTTCTCTCCAAGCATCTTCTGTGCTCTCCTTATCTTCATTCCAGAGTGCTTATGAAGCTGGGCTGCCATCAGATTTCCAATCACTTCTCAGCAAAGTTTGAATGAGCTTTGGACTACTTCCCAGAAATGCCTCATTCATGTAGGTCTTTGTTCCGGAAGTACTGCTGTCTTGTCATCAGAATAGTTGCCTGTTTTGAGTTTGCTGTGGATTTACCACTTTGAGTTGGAAAAATATTGTGAGGTGGGAGATGAAGAGCTTTCTAGTACACACATTTTCAGATGAGTGAGTGTCACCCTCATAAGGCATTTTCTTTATTCATTTGTTGGTCACAGTTGTTGATGAGGAATAGCCAAAAAGAAACAAACAAAAAACATGTGAGTGGACAGAAGAGCAGGTTGTTCACAAACAGTTTCCGTCTTGGAGATATTAATGTACCTGTGTGAATTAAATCTAAGCAGCCTAAGGTACATGACATTAAAGTATATGTCCGTATCTAAGTCTATATTTATGTGTATGTCTGTGTCTATATCTATCCATTGCAAATGTCAGCTGTTTCCAAGCTTGACAAGTACACTGTTTTTTGCTGTGCAGACTGGGATTTTGGAATGGTATGATTCAGCTCAGGATTTAATGCCACATATTTGTTTGACA
Organism: Carlito syrichta; assembly: GCF_000164805.1. Taxonomy (NCBI): domain Eukaryota; kingdom Metazoa; phylum Chordata; class Mammalia; order Primates; family Tarsiidae; genus Carlito; species Carlito syrichta. The sequence continues at coordinate 333,467 of NW_007249322.1, read as the reverse complement.
ACCTGCACGCAATTGAACTGAATTCACTGGTAGGTTTAATTCACACAGGAAAAATAATATCTCCAAGAAAAAACTGTGTGATCAGCCTGTTCTTCTCTCAATGCACACTTAAAAAAAAAAAAAACCTCTTGGATATTCCTCATCACCAACTATAACCAACAAACAACTAAAGAAAATGCCTCACAACAGTGACACTCACTTATTTAAAAACGTTGTCTATACTAGAAAGTTCTTCATCTCCCATCTCGTAGTGGTTATCCCATTCAGAGTAGTAAGTCCACAGCAAACTCAAAGAAGGCAGCTATTTTGATGACAAGACAGCATTGCTACCGTAACAAAGACCAAAGTGAATGAGAAATTTCTAGGAAGTAGTCCAAAGCTCATTCAACCTTTCCTAATAAGTGATTGGAAATCCGATTGCAGCCTGGTTTCATTAGCGCTCTGGAATGGAGACAAAGAGATCACATAAGGTGCTTGGAGAGAAAGCAGAGCATCAGTCATTACTGAAGCCCAGTGGGTACAATTCTGCGTTAGAGATTGTATACGATGCCTATGGGTGCAGTAGAAGGGGACGGTCCAACAGAAGCAGGACAGGACAAATGCCAAGGCACAACACAACACGTGCCAAAAACAAGACCCAAAAAAGATGAAATATTCAGAAGTACAAAGTAGGACAGGTGATAAGAAACCAGTATCTAAGAGTCTTAGCAAGAATCTACCCACACCAGAACACATCAACATAATCTACTCTGTCAAGGAGTGCTGCGGTAATTAGATGCTTGCTTTTCTTAAAGCTGCGATTCTGATAATCATCGGTGTTTGCTGCTGGTTTAGGAGCTGTACAAGACAACAGATTTCTATGTGCCCCAAGCCAATGTTATCTTTAACACGTCTTTGCCCAGAATTAAGGGAGAATAAAATAAGAGGAAACAGAAAGAGGAAAAATGTCTTTTATCTCTTCTCCTCCTCTTATCTAACAGGTAATTGGATATCCTTCCCCCCCCCAAAAAAAATCCTTAGATAAGCTTTCAAAGATTGTGTAGCTCAGGGTTAGGAAGCAGAGAAAGGTTAAGAGGGACAAGCTGAGCTGTCCCTGGGGTGTGAGTCTCTATGTAAACTGTCACTGGCACAGATTTTACAAAAGAACACCAGCTAACTCAGGCTTCCATATGCAGCCCTTACATAAATGACAAGGCAGCAACAACTTTGTGACCAAAACCAAAACAGAATTCAAGAACAAAAAACAAGCAAACACTCTTCATCATTCTGCTCAGTCTTAGCTGAGAATTGTTGGACACTGACAGTTACTTTTAGCTTTAAGCAGGCAATGAATTCAAATTTTGAAATCAAATAGTGCATGAAGTTGTGGTATTTACAAGGATTTCTTCTTATTTATGTATAAAACATTTGAGGTACTTCTCTGAGAAATTGTCTTATTCATAAAATTATAGAGGAGACTGAGGAGAGAACAAGAACATAAAAGTGAACCACAATTTTCCAAATTTTTATAAAAACACCTGCTGGTAGACATGATTATACGAATCTGTTTTGTATATTAATAAAACTCAATTTCTCTCTGTCCTCACTGAACAAATAGAGAAAGCATTTCTAGAAAGGGTGCCAAATTACCAGCCTGCCCCAGGGGTCCACACCTGCACGGCACAAAACCTTTGATGAGATGTTCTGTTTTATAGTGGAGCAGCCCAAGGACAGAAACCTGGTGAAAAAAATTAAGAAATTGCAGCGTAAAGAAAAGCAAAAAATAGGGCTGAAGCACAGATAACTTCAGCTTGAGAGAAGGAAGAATATTCACCTCACCCATGGTGACTCCCTGCCACCCACTCAAGCCCCTATCTTCCCACACCCCCTCTCTCGAGTCCTGACACAGGAACCCACACCAGTAGCTTGGAACAGGGAATACAAATTAGAACTCTGAGCTCATTTTTCAAGAACAGCAGTGTTTTGCAACGATCAGGTGCTCTAGTACTATTAGAAACTCACTTTTGCCGGGCTTGGTGGCTCAGCCTGTAATCCCGCGCTTTGGGAGGCTGAGGTAAGTGGATTGCCTGAGCCTGCGGGTTCAAGACCCGCCTGGGCAAGTTGTCGAGACCTCATCTCTACAATAAATCAAAAAATTAGCTGGGTGTGGTAGCGTGCGCCTGTAGTTCCAGCTACCTGAAAAGCTGAGGCGGAAGGATCACCAGAGCCCAGCAGGTCGAGGCTGCGGTGGCCGAGAGTGGCCACTGCACTCCAGTCTGGCTGACAGAGTGAGACTCCGACTCAAAAAAAAAAAAAAGGAAACTCACTTTTGGTTTTTTGAAGATTAAACCATACTTTCATGAGCTGTCTGGGAACCTAACCTCTACCTCTCATAAGGCATTTTATCTATGATATTTAATTTTGATGAGTCCAAATGATCTATTTTTCATTAGTGACTTGTGCTTTTTGTTTGATATTTGAGAAACTGCTGCCTAATCTAATATTTACCCCTGTGTTTTCCTCTAGAAGTTTTACTCTTTTAGCCCCAACATGTAGGCCTTTTATTTATTTTGAGTTAGTTTTTGTATATGGTGTGAAATAGGAGTCCAATTTCAATTTTTTGCATGTGGCTATCCACTTAGCCCAGCACCCTTTGCTGAAGAGATTATTCTTCACTTATTGAATAATTTTGGTGTCCTTGTTGAAAATTAACTGAGTATAGATATAGGGGCTTCTTTCTGGACTCTCCTTCTATTCCCTTGCTCTAGATGTCTGTCCTGGTACCAGCAGCACACTGTTTTGATTATAGTGACTTTGTAGTGACTTTTAAAATTGGGAAGTGTAAGACTTCCAACTCTGTCATTTTTCAAGATTGCTTAGGTTATTTAAGGTCCCTTGCCCTTCTACAGGGATTTAGCATCAACTTTTTATTTTTTTTTCTGCAAAAAAATGGCAGTTGAAATTTGAAGCTCTTTTTATGCCTTCTTTGCAGCTCCTGTCCTGATGGGGGTGAAAGAACATTTAAATAAAAATGAAGAGATCTGTGTTCCGACCTCAGTTCAAGGTCAATCATGACCTTGTTCAGTGAGTTTTTTCTTATATCAAGTACGATGATAAACTGGATGATTTTCTTTCTTCTTCTTCTTTTTTTCTAAACAGCATGTCACTATGTTGCCCAGGCTGGCCTGGAACTCCTGGGCTCAACCAATCCTTCCATGTCAGCCCCTCGAGTAGCTGAGACTACAGGGGTATACCATTGCGCCCCGACTTGAACTGGGTGATTTTGAAGTTCCAGATCTGATTCTAACATTAAAAAACAAAAAAAAACTAGAGAGAAAAACATTTAAATACATTTTTGAGAATTAATCAGAGAGAGCACAGAGTAAAAAAAAAAAAATAGACTAGAATCCCAAGGAACCCAAACATTTACTGGTCAGAGCCTGCAAAGGAATCTGAGACTCGGCTTCTAAAGATTTAGCTAGAAAGGAATCCAGGGACCTGTGGATCCAGGCAGAGATGCCAACGGAGGGGGCTGCTTCAGGTGGAGGAAGGGATCCACAGGGCCGAATGTTGCTGAGGATGAAGTAAAGACCGAGAAACATCTGTGGCCAAACTCATCAACATAGAGGCCTCTGGTAATCTTGGTGAGAGGCGTTTTGATAGAATTACAGTCTCAGAAGCCTGCTAGGAGTGGATTGAGAAATGAGTAGGAGGTGAGGAAATGGAGGCTTTGAGTGTGGATAACTATTCTGAGAAACTTGGAGAGAAACAGTGGTAGCTGCAGAAGGAGGGTGACAAGTCCTCAGGAGACTCCTGTGTTGTTTTGTTTTTTAATATGAGAAGGACTTGAGGCTCATTGAAATGCTGATGGAAAGGAATCCAAGGGAAAGGATTAATGACACAGGAAGGGAGAGAGAATGAGAAGGAGACCATGAGATGTGCTGAAATGCAGAAGGGGATAAATTCAACCTTCGGGGCAGGGACTGGCCTCGGATGGAGGACAGATTCCTCTTCAGTCGGGAGGCAGGGAGAAAAGCGTGGGTGATGACCCAGCTCGGTTTGTAAACTCAGTGGTGGGAAGCCGAAGTGATTCCTCTCTGACTGCTCTCGTTTTCATTTTCTCTGAGGAGCAATGTCCAAGGTCATCTGTTGGGAAAGTGGAGTTTGGGAGGGCCCGAGGTGGCGGCTCTGGAGAGCACGCATGCAGCTGAACTGAGGAGGCCTGGAGGGGTCCAGGCGACACTCAGAATGTGCAAGGCTCATTAACAACCGCCAGTTCGGAGTGTCCCAGTCCACCAAGTTGTGCGATGTGCTCCAGAGTGGGAAACAGGTCATGAAGACCCAGCCCTGGCAGAAGCTGCCTGGACCTCCGAAGGGTGCCTGACTCATGGGCACCCAGTGTCCCAGGCAGCAAGACGCGTCACACCCATCAACAGCATCCGCAAGATGCTACGGTGGGCACTGCCCCACCCTCACCCCTTCCTTAGCCTCGCTCCCTGGGCAGCTCTGCATTTCCGTCCCCGCTGGGCAATCAATCTCCTCCGGGGTAGCACCCCTGTCCACAGAAGAGAACCGCCCAGACACTACCTTTTCCCCAGGACGTCACTCTCTGGGCTCTGAACTCCCTTGTCAGAACTAATGATGTTGTCACCCTGAGAATGCATTTAAAAATGCATCGGCACCACCTGGCAATACATGACACAATTTCACAGCTTTTTAATTTTGCTTAGCAAACAAAAACAATCAGGTAGTGAATTCTTGCCATTATTACCTTTCCAATCTTCTTTCAGCGATCTCCAGATTTCACGCCACTGCCATTTGTGACAAACTCTGTTTCATTGACTCCTGTCTGCTCTACTATGTGGAGAGCTCAGTCTTCATTTCTGATGCCCTCAGTTGCTCCTCAGAGTGGTAGGAATGACTGAAGATGCTACCTACACATTTTGTCTAGAGTCTTCCAAAGATAACTATTCCTATCATTCTGTCATGCTATCAGCCCAATGTGCTTAGCCTACATGCTATTAGCTTGCACTAAAGACATGATTTTTGGGCAAATATCCTCATATTTACATATGTATATGTACTAAAATATGCTCTCTTTTGAGGAAACAAGGTCCATGGAGACCACTTCCGTTGCTCTCCCCTTGATGAGGTGAGGCGAAGGGCTTTGCACACACATGGGGTTGCCAATGTTGTTGACTGGTTTTCCTCTGACCAGCTCATCTGTGTTTTCTTTGCTGGGGTGTTCTTCAGTCAAGATCCATTGCTTGTTCATTCTTTTGCCGAAATCATCTGTCTCCCTTGTTTTTAGCATGGAGCCTGTCTCTCTCAAATTTATATCACCGACTTCTCAATTTCATGTGCTTCGTTTAATTTACACATTTTATGTAATTTCTTACCTGTGTATCCCACTGCCGTGGAAAATGAAACTTTTAAAACTGAATCTCTTATTTTCTTCCTGATTCTCACATCTTCATCACCACAATTTTCCTTTGGTCACGGCATCAACAAACTCAGATGTCACAGCCCAAGCCCAGACTCTTTTTTTTTTTTTGAGTTGGAGTTTCACTCTGTCACCCAGACTGGAGTGCAGTGGCCGCTCCCGGCCACCGCAGCCTCGACCCTCTGGGCTCCGGCGATCCTTCCGCCTCAGCCTTCCAAGTAGCCAGAATTACAGGTATGCGCTACCACGCCCGGCTGATTTTTTGATTTATTGTAGAGATGAGGTCTCGCTGCCCAGGTGGGTCTCGAACCCGCGGGCTCAGGCAATCCACTCACCTCAGCCTCCCAAAGGCGCGGGATGATAGGCTGAGCCACTGAGCCCGGCCCAAGCCCAGACTCTTGGTCGATGTTTCTAGTTGACTTTTCTTTTCTTACTCTTGACTCCTCCTCAGATGGCCCAGTTATGGTGACAGAAGGTTCTCACCAGTTTCATCTGTATTTCCTTTCTTAGATGCCCACCGCTGTTACTAGTTGCTTGGGCTCCACCCATGCCTGGTCTATCCTTCTGACTAGACCCACTAAAGCCCCAGTGTCTACATAACTCATCCAACCCGCTACCTTTCACCTTCCCACAAAGCTGGACACTCAAAACTCATGTACACATAACTACATGAGTTGAGCTGTCATGGGTGTAGTTATAGATTCTGTCATTTGTATCTATTTGCTGGTCCCCTCCATTATATGACAAAACCCCTTTAGGACAGCTGCCTCCTCTGGCATTGCTTTTGGAAGTATCTGGAGTTTAATTATTGTTGACTGACAATGAAGTCAAAAGAGAAAATGCTTGCCCTGTGGAAAGAAGTAGATCCAGGAGAGATAATGGGGAGTAGTGAGGAACCAACAGGGTTAGCAATCAGGATGCAAGCTTCTGCCATTGACCAGCCATGTGACCTATGACCTTGACCTACATTATAAACAGAAAGCTGAAGTGGGTATTTAATTTTATGTAGAGCAGGATGACTGACACCTGTGGAGAAAGGGTGATTTTTTTTTCAGACCAGGAGACAAGAGGGAAGTTTCTTAATATGTAGTGCCAAGGATATTAATAGACAAACAATAGAAGGCTAGATGGAGAATTTTGCTAACCAAGACCTCAACATGGCTCCCAGGGCTGCCGGGCAGTAGAACAAGAAATTAAAGCCTACACTATAACACAAACATACTTACCACTCCTAATGCACACTTAAATATGTTTAAGGTGGAAAATTTTATGCTAGGTACATTTTTCCACAAGTAGTAAGAAGAAAGAAACGAAAGCAAGTGCAATCACTGGCATGTTTTTCTGAGGCATGCATAAGGCAAAGGGTAAAAATGAGGCCGTATGTCCAACGGTTTTTCTGTTTCTTGGATTTTCATTGTCCCCACCCTCACCTGAAATAAGTGATGTGTATCACATATTTATCAGATCAGAGGAAGTAATTGAAACTGATCTAATTCAGAGAATTTCAGGATAATTTCCCTCTATCTTTTTTTCCCCTCTTCCCTATCATTTTTTTTTTCTTTTTTTGAGTTGGAGTCTCACACTTTTGCCCAGGCTAGAGTGCAGTGGCATGCTCACAGCCACTGCAACCTTGACCTGCTAGGTGGTCCTTCTGCCTCAGCTTTCCAAGTACCTGGAACCACACACCTGGCTATTTTTTTATTTACCGTAGAGATGAGGTCTTGCCAAGCTGCCGAGGTTGGTATCGAACCCCTGGACTCAGGTAATCCTCTCACCTCCGCCTCCCAAAGTGCTGGGATTACAGGCATGAGCCACAGTGCCTGGCAATTTCCCACTATCTATAAAGGAGCCAGGAGATAAGTGACAGGCATCATGGTCCATTGGCCAGATTGTTTGCTCACAGTCCCTTGCAGCCCTGGCCTGTCTGCTTCCCATTGTGACGTTTGTGCTTTGTTCTGATGATCCAGCCATGCCGGGCACTTATGGAAAGACTCAAGAAATAGAAGATAGCACCCCTGCCCGTCTGGCATTTGCCTTCTACTGAGAAAGTTACAAACACATGCACGTGGAACAAGAGGTCAACGAAATTACTTTGTGCCCGCCTCTATGGCCACCACCATCACCTCTCTCCTAGGTTATCACAAGAGCCCCCCACAGGTCTCCAAGTGTCCATGCCTGTCTTCCGCCATCTTTTCTTGCCATGTAACAGCCAAAGTGATCTTTGAAAACCTAAGTTGGTTCGTGTCACTCCTCTAATCAGAGCCTTCCCATCTCTCCCTACCAAGCCAAGGTCCTTCAAGTCCTCCCAGGCCTGGGGTGATCTGGGCACTTGCCTCCTCATGCGGGTGTCCTGCCACCCTTCCCTGGCTCATGAGCCTCAGTCACTATGTCTTTTCCTGTTCCCAAACCCTTCAAGCACAGCCTCATCTCAGGTGGCACTGGCTTTCCTTCCTGCCTGGAACACTGTTCTTCCCACTATCCACAGCCACCCACATCTTCCTTCAGGTTTCTGCTCAATTGTCAGCGCATCGGGGACACTTCACTGATCACTACATAGAAAACGGTGCCTCTGTGGAAAGCAGTGTGGCGATTCCTAAAAGGTCTAAAAATCAACCTCCCATATGACCCCGCAATCCCCTACTGGGGATATACCTGGAGGAACTCAAATCGCTCTGGGAAAAAAATACCTGCACATGCATGTTTATTGCAGCATTATTCACGATAGCAAAAACATGGAACCAACTGTGCTGCCCACCAAAAGAGGACTGGATTAAAAAAAATGTGGTACATATACCTGATGGAATATTACGCAGCCATAAAAGACAAAATTGTGAACTTTGCAGCAACTTGGATGGACTTAGAGTCTATCATACTCAGTGATCTTTCACAGAAACAAAGAAACGAGTATCACATGTTCTCATAAGCGGACCTTGAACAACTATCGTCATACGATAAGAAAGGGAGTGGCAGTCGTGGGAAGCTGCAGGGGGGAGGGGACACCTCATGACCAAGGGTACCTGCATGATGAACATTTGTATACCTAACCCTGAATTGTACCCGCATATTTAAAATAAAAATTTATTTTTAAAAAGAATGAACATGGCAAGCTCTCCTCTATGTCCTATACCCTCCCTCTCCCACTTAACCTGGCTTTATTTTTCTCCATCGTGTTAGGTAAAACCTAATGCATTACATATTTAGCTGTCTGTCTGTTTCGTGCCTCTATCCCTCCACTAATGAGGACAGAGAGAGATGCTCAGGAAATACTTGTTGAGTTAATTAAAGGCCCAAATGACGGGCCTAGGCAATTGTCACTAACTGAAATTCTATGCGTCTGAGTAAGAACGGAAGGAAGCAAATAGCAACAGCAAGATCCTTTTATTAAGTGCAGCCTTCTTTAGAGATAAATAAAGGCCAACCCAGAACACCATTACTTAGACGTGATAGAAAAAAAACGTCCAGAATAAACTAGCACTATTAAGATTGTCCTATTACTCTAGAAGTCCTTGGAGTTGGCAATAGCACATAGAGCAGTCACACTACCTACAAAACCCACTGTTGTTAAATTCATTTCAGTGGTCACTTACACAAATCTGACTCTAAAAACAGGTTTTCTTCTCAGATACTTTGTCATATATTCCAATTCAAGCAACTGTACTCTCACTGGCCTCTTGATTCCTTTTTCTGTAAGTTAAAGGGTGGTTGAAAAGTGTTTTTAATGACCAAATTCATTAAGATAGTTCTATGGACCTGATTAGGTTAAAAAACACACATGGAGATGATCTGTAAAGTTAATTAAAAAGAAACTGGGGACACACCCAACATCCTGTTATATTTATCTATGGGAGAGAGGAATAATATGGATAGGCTGACGTATTTGCTAAGCCAGAAATCAGTTAACATGATCTGAAACCAGGACACAAATATTTGGAATACGGACTTTACTTTTAAAAATCTGGACAATCTGGTTGGCATTCACATGGATATATTCCTCAGTGCATAGAAAAAATAAATTATGCCAAAGGCTACTAGAAAATGAAGGTGTAGACAGCAGTTTACCATCTGGGTGTGCTGTGCTTTCATGGTAGAGTGATGGAGCAGTTGGCCGGGCAGCCCGCGGACATCAAACCCACCTACCAGAGCCAGCAGGTAGGCACTCCCCGCACAGGCCAACTGTAAGAAGCAAGGTCAGAACCTTCTGGGAGATGCATAGAATCCATTTTGACACCAGAGGCTGCTGTGCCCACACAAGTCCAAGGAGGAAGGTCAGTGTCAGATGGGCACAAGGGAGTGGTCTTGAGTCCAGCAGGGCATAAGCTCAAACTGTTCTCTGGCTCCACCCACACGTTCTTGTTCTCTCTGGCCATCTAAACCAGCATCTTGGTGGAGGGGATGGTTAGAAGATTTGGACTGGAAACCTCTGTGTGAAGCTGGCGCACAAGGTGGGGCTGCCTCGATTTCTGTGCAGCAAAGACCAGATCAGGTGACAAAGAAGGGTGTCTCCCAGAGCACAGAGCATTGCTACCCAGAAGCTGCACAGTACCAGACTGGTCTGCGATCACATCGAGACAAACTGAGCACAGCACTCCCTGGGGCTGGGGGGAGGGTGTCCAAACGACAACCATGGCCAGGATAGGCAGGACTGTGTTGCCAGTACCATGGTGGTAGCCAAGAGGAGAATGCCTCAGAGACCTTGGGACCCAGGCCTGTCAGGGAGGCTCAGAGGACCCGACTTTTAGTGCTGGCAGGCTGCTCTCCGCTTATAAGCTGTCAGCAATGCTGACAGAGAGATGCTTTTAAAATGTAAATTGTGTCCCGGATAGGTGGCTCAGTCTGTCATTCCAGCCCTTTGGGAGGCCTAGGCGAGTGGAGCCCACGGGTTCGAGACCAGCCCAGCCAATCTGGCGAGACCTCATCTCTACAATAAATCAAAAATTAGCCGGGCTTGGTAGCGCACGCCTGTAGTTCCAGCTCCTTGGAAGGCTGAGGTGGAAGAATCGCCGGAGCCCAGCACTCAACGCTGGGGTAGCCGTGAGTGTGCCACTGCACTCCAGCCTAGGTGACGGAGTGATACTCCAACTAAAATAAAATAAATTAATTAAATAAATAAATAATAAAAACGTAAACTGTGCCTATCGCTCCCCTGCTAGGACCCTTGTTTAATCCATCTCATGGGGAACAAAAGCCAAGGCATTCACAGTAAGGCCTACATCTGTACTCCCACGCTTTACCTCGCATACAATGCACACAGACTTGTACACACATGCACACATACACACACCTCTGACTTCCTTCCTATTATGCTCCCCTGCTTCCTCTCCCTTAACTATACTGGCGTCCATGATATTTCTCAAACACACCGGACGTGTTCTGGCCTGGGAACCTTTGCACTTGTTGTTCCTGCACTTCCTGTTCCTGGAGGAAGAGCAAGGCTCACTCCCTCACCTCCTTCACATGCTTGTTTTTTTTTTGTTTTTTTTTTTGAGTTGGAGTCTCACTCTGTCACCCAGACTGGAGTGCAGTGGCCCCTCCCGGTCACCGCAGCCTCGCCTGCTGGGCTCCGGCGATCCTTCCGCCTCAGCCTTCCAAGTAGCTGGAACTACAGGCGCATGCTACCATGCCCGGCTGATTTTTGATTTATTGTAGAGATGAGGTCTCGCCAAGATGCCCAGGCGGGTCTCAAACCCGCGGGCTCAGGCAATCCACTCACCTCAGCCTCCCAAAGGCACAGGATTACAGGCTGAGCCACCGAGCCCAGCTCACATGCTTGTTAAAATGTCTTCTGCATGGGGTCTTTTCTGGCCGTACTACAGATTACACATCCCTCATCTGAAATCCAAAATGCTCTAAAAGTTGAGACTTTTTGAGAACTGACATGACGCTCGCTGGAGCATTTCAGATTTCCGATTTCAGATCAGGGATGCTCAACAGGTAAGTATGTATTCATAAATCCAAAAATAAAAATAAAAAATAAAAAATCTGAAACACTTATGGTACCAGACATTTTGGATAAGAAATATTCAAGCTATATCTAAAACCACACGCCCCCTGACTCCCTTTTCTTCTCCATAGCACACACAACCATCTGATATAAATTAACCCAGTTGTTTATTGTCTGTTCCTCGCTCAACCCAAATCTCCTTGAGGACATGCATTTCTGCCTGTTTTGTTCACTGACGTACCGCCAGTATCTCTCTTGGTGTCTGGCAGGTAGATGCCACACACACGTATTTGTTGGGTGAATGAATGAATGCATGCAGATCATTTACTGGAAACGCCTTTTTAGTGGACAGAAAGGGAATATCTCATAGTTACGATCAAAAGTGTAAATCAAGCCATTTTGCTCATGCTTGAGATGAGTTTACTTTAACAAGCATGAGATAACAGATTCATGTTGAGTAAACCCAGGAAAGAACCCTGGGTTACGCAGGGAGATTCTCTGGTGGGCTCCTGGCTCCCTCCCGTTGATGGGCAAGTATGAGTCTGGTATAGGGCTATTTGGCAATCATTTTCTAGTCCCCAGGCTGGGCCGAAAGGCATCTCAAAACAAGATGAAACATACGAGGGGAAAAAGAATAGGGTAATAGCCCGTGGGCACTGAAGGGTCAGATCCCTTCTCAGCAAATCCCTTCTCAGCAAATCCCTTCTCAGGCTCCAGCAGGTTCTCCAGGTTGGCCAAGGAGCTGCCTGGGGAGGCAGGCCTGGTGGAGATGACGGGCTACCACTGTGTGACCCCGAGCCAGCACTCTCCTGGGCACTCCGGCATCTCACTCCAGTCTGGGAAGCTCTGAGACTAGCTCATGAATGCCTATGTAGAAGCAGACCCCTCCTTTCCAGAGCTTGAGCTAAACTTTGTCTTTGCTCTCAAGTTCCTTGAGCAGTTCAGCATACACTGCCACTAGCTAGATTCTGCTATGGCACACCCCTCGTTTCGGTCTGGGGTATCCCTAGAATCAGTGACTTCTGGTGTGGTCCTGGGATTGGAGCTCTGTAGCGGATGTGTCTCCTCTGCAGGCTCTTGTTGGCTCCTGGGGTTTTGAGCACAGAGGCTCCAACCTGAACAGCTGCCTCACTACCTGAGCAGGAGAGATGGGCATGAAGCAGGGGATGCGGAAGGCGGTCTAGAAAATGGGGCACCGGAATCTGTCCCTGGGGAAAGAGATGACTGGGTCTTCCATGTTTCTAAGCACTTTTTTCCTGCTTCTTTTGTAGATCTTATCTGTACCTACTTCTATTTCAGGGAGAGCGACTGTGGCATTTATCGTGACTTTCTGTTACAGCGAAGGACAGCTCTGACGGGTAATATGAGAGTCTCCTGTTGCAGATCTTGAACTCGATGGGAGGCAAGGCTAACCCACCCACCTCTGCATCCTTCGCAGCATCTCTGACTGCGTCTGGTCCATGGTAGTTGTTGAAGTTTTCCTAATACACAAGTTACAACAGGTAGCCATAAACCAAAAGGCAGAGACACAGTGTATCCGCTGTTCCTGAGAGTCTGATGTTCAAGGAATTTTTCACATTGTCACTTGATCTGGTCTTTGCTGCACAGAAAGCGAGGCAGCCTCACCTTGTGAACCAGTTTCACACAAAGGTTTCCAGTCCACATCTTCTAACCATCCCCTCCACCAAGATGCTGGCTTAGAGGTGGCGGCCCTCGTGCATCTAGAGATGCTTCAGTTTCATTTCCGATGGGGTTTCTGTTGGCAGGGGCTCCTAGCGCTTTTAAGTTCAGCTGTTTCCCTTCCATTCTCCTAAGTGGTTAATTATCTTTAAAATGCTTACACATCTCTAGGAGAGCCATGAGATTTCTATAATGTAAGTAAATATCACTTAGTTAGAGGGCTCTCAGTTACCTGAAACCAAGCCAGAATTTGAGAGTAAGCAAAGCCCACCTCTGCTGGCCAAAGAGGTATTTCCAAGCCTTGCAGTAAAACCCAGCTACTTTCTTGACAGGTAAATGGCCAAGGTCATCCGTATCAATTATCTGTTGCTGTGTAAAAAATCACCCCCAAACAGACTGGTTTAAAACCACAACCATTTCATTTACTCATAATTCTGTGGATAAGCGACTATGGCTGGGCTCAACCAGGCAGTTCTGCTGGTTTTGCAGGGGTCACGCACATGGCTGCAGTCATCTAGAAACTCATGGAATGTCCTCACATTTGGGGTGGTTGGTGCTGGCTATTGGCTAGGACTCTCTCCCTGTGTGATTTCTCATTCTCCAGGAGGATAGCCCGAGCTACTTCACAAAGTGGCCTCAGGGTTCTGAGAGCAGAAGCTTTGAAGGCTCCCAGAGGTCTGGGTTCCAAAGTTGCCTAATGTCGCCTCAGTCCTCTCAGTCTAAGTAAGTCATTTGGTCAAGCCCAGAGTCAGTCGGGGAGACTACTCATGGGTGTGGGCAGACAGAGGGGATGTGTGGACCAGTGTTTGGATGGATAAGATTTTTATTAGACGTTTTAGCTCATAGATATCACTTTAACATAGCAAGTTAGAATTGTCAATAGGCACTGGGTGCTAGAGGTGAGGGTGCGAACAGTCGCTACCACAGCTGAAATCTTCAGAGCAAGGAAAACAAATGAGGCAAATACAAACATCTACATGGAGATCTGAAAAAATCTCAGAGTCCATTGTCGTTTGTAGTACGTAGGTGGAAAAATTTAAATTGCACCTGTAACATTCTTATTCACTTTCTTTTCTCCCTGCAGGAAGGCAAAAAACATGAGGAAAGACGGAAGGGAGAGGAAGACAGGAAGAAAGGGAACATGAAAAAGGAAGAGGCAATAGAAAGGAAAGGGAAGATAGGAAGGGGAGAGCTTAATATTCCTTATTTCCTTATTGAAACAGAATATAACAAATGAGGATCCTAGGAGGGACTTTGACACATCAAAACTAAGAAAGCAGAGTACCTGTAATCCCATGCCTTTGGGAGGCTGAGGTGAGTGAATTGCCTGAGCCCGCAGGTTCGAGACCCGCCTGGGCAGCGAGACCTCATCTCTACAATAAGTCAAAAAATCAACCAGGCGTGGTAGCGCATGCCTGTAATTCCGGCTACTGGGAAGGCTGAGGTGGAAGGATCGCCGGAGCCCAGCAGGTCGAGGCTGCGGTGCCCGGGAGCGGCCACTGCACTCCAGTCTGGGCAACAGAGTGAGACTCCCACTCAAAAAAAAAAAAAAAAAAAGCAGAGTAGAACAGTATACATTTCAGAAAGGTTTTCATGATCAAAGTTACTTATAAACATGTCTGATCCCTTCAGGGATTGGCTTTATTCATAAAGAAATTAACTCACACTCACTATATGGAATTATGTATTCCCTAATGATCTGCACAAATAAAATACAATAAAAGCCTGTGATAACACAGATTTTGATATAATTGTGTGTGTGTGCATGTGTGCGTGTGTGCGTGTGTGCATGTGGTTGGCTTTCATTCTCTGTCTCCATTCAGCTCCTTGTTTGAGCAGGGGGCAGGGGCTGAATCCTTTATCTTTGGCGGGGGGT